>NC_068983.1:92726135-92739626 GCF_001194135.2 Octopus bimaculoides
AAAATGTCAGGTTTTTCCATAACTGGGATGGGAAAGAATCCCTGGCATCCAGGCAAATCTGCAGTCACTTCCCAATAGTCGTTCCACTTTTCATTTCTCACAAGAAGTTTCTTGTTCTTTTTCTTGAAGCGGATCCGCTGACCTGAGCGCACGAAGGTAATAAAATCTTTAGATGGTTCTTTCAACGGTTTTTTCTCAGTGTTGTTGAGATGAATTTGGTTCTTCATAGCATTGAAGATAACCTTCAAGACCAGGTTGTGTCTCCATGTATATCTATTCAATGCTAAGGAACAGTTGGAAAGAATATGTTTCAGTGTTCCGTCCTTTCCGCATTTGCATATTTCATTCTCTGAGACGTTCCATCTTACGAGATTCCTAGGTGATGGCAAAACATCATAGGATGAACGAATCAGAAAACTTAGCCGAGATGTCGTCCACTTCCATATTTCATCCCAACGTATCTTCCTCTCAACAACATGTTCTTCCCATCTCTTTATCTGTCCTTGTTGACTACATCGGATCAAATGAAGCTCTCTTCTCTCTGCTTCTCTTGTTTTGACGCTGTTGCTAACAACAGATCTGCATTCGCTCCGCATCATATCTGCAAACGGTTTGAACTGATTTGCGCCAAAGCCAAGTCCTCTCCGATGGTTCTGTGTTGCACCCACTATATCTCTGTGTATAAGAGAAGACAAGATGACATCAGCCTCTGCTTCTGCTTTCCACTTCCTTGCTGTTTTCACCTCTGGTGGGTTCTGCCTGATTTCCGTATCCTTCGATTCTCTCAGCATCATCACCGTCCGTATCTTCCCTAGTTTGTATATTTCGACTATTGATGCTAGTGGTAACTGCAACGAACCTCTTTTACGATAAAGAGCTGAACTGTTCAACATCCGAGGTAGGTCTAGCCACTTTCTAATGAACACATTACATTTTTGTTCAATGATTTGAACTCGTGACAAGGCTACCGCGTATATTAAGAGTGGCCACGAAAGTCGCGGGAACAAACCGAACTGCAAGCACCAAATTTTATAGTTACCTGGTAACTTCGAGTTATCAATCGCTGATAAAACAAATTACAAATATTAGCCTTCACAATCTCTGTTGACCTCTCATTAACAACCTCACAGAGTCAATAGATACATCATGTCAGTTCCAGTTCCTTTGAACAGACCTGTTGGTTTTATCAAATTTCCTTTCTGTATTTCTATTGACTTTCTCTCTCCAACTCTCCTAAATGTTTACCTCTATCCATGTTGCTTCAATAAGTTTTGATCAGTAGAAGCTCAATCTAGGTATCAATTGCATTGACTGCATCAGTCTGGGAAAGCCTGCATATATTATAACCACTGATCCAATCTCTCAGACAAATTAAAAAAAGAAAGGAAACATCCAAAAAACATACTGGTTGGTGTATTTCCATGCCGATGAAGACTTGGCCTTTATGCACTGTCTTCGGATCGTTTTGATCTGTCTCCAAGCTATATTTCTATTGTGGGATTTTATTTCATGTCATCTTTTGACAATTATCCTAAATGAATTTATGAAAGCATGCCCTTACAAAGAATTATGAAAAGAATTGTTTAGAAATGTCTTTACAATGCTTTAATTTAATAAAATTGCAAGCCTCAAAACATATTTGAACATTAATAGAGATCTCAAAAGCTGTTTGGGACTCAGCTGAGGAAGAAAATGCTGAAATAGAAAAAAAATTTTAATGGAACAACATGATATACTTTCTTGAACATGACCTCCAACTGTAATTGCTTGAAATGAAAAATTGAGGATGGAGTTATTAGAAAACTACTAGACTGTCTTGATAGACAATACTTCATGATTATGTGCATAGAAGAATTAACTTGACAGGAACCATTCTCAAGAAACTGTCACTAACATAGTGTTCCAAAGACTATTGCCAATAGTATTCCAAAGACTATTTGAATATATATAGTCAATAGATTTATTTGCTTCCAGTGAAAAATGAGAAAAGTGTTTTGTTTAAGGTCTTATATCTGAGACACAGTAAGGGAAGATAGAGAGACATAGGAGCTAGCATGTAGGAGGTATACAACTAGCTAAAGACTAGGCTTACAGCTATATAATGAAGCAAGCTAAATTGGATAGAAATGTCTAAAACAGAGACCTAAGTAGGTTATAATATTCAGTTTGGTTCCTCAACATATTAATATGAACTTTGCTGTGACTGAAATTGCTTTATATTATTTTAAAATATTTAAAATAAGTGTTTGTAGTGAACCAATGTTAATTTAATCAAGCTTACCCATCTATACATATAAATTTGACATGGGCGATTCTTTCTTGCTTTGGGATTCACGGTCAAATGGCTGGGTGGAATTGCGTGAATAATTCCACAGATGTGTAGAATGATCTGGTGGTGTTGCTGGGCTTTGTATTTTTCATAGCTCCCCTGGTTACTGAGATAATCTACTATAATAATACTCTTGTGTTTATGAATGAGAAAAGAAGGGGTGATACATGAATAAGGAAGGAAGGGGTGATGTCATACTTGGTAGTGAGATGATGAAAATTGTATACTGAAAAAATAAATCAAACAGCCTTTCAACTCTGTGTGAATATATGTGTGTGTATGTAAAAGTAGGGTATGTGAATGTGTGTGCATCTGCGCACGCAATGGAAGTAGGATGGTTCATCTTTGTTCGCTTAGTATTTGGCTTTATTTTTTGATTTGGTTGAATCTTGGTTGGTTTTTTTTTTGTTGTTGTTGGTTAGTTATTTTTAGTGTTTTGACAGAAAAAAGTCATTCTGCATGCCCAAACAAGTCGAATGCTTACACAGAGCAGGTTTTACAGCTACATCATCCAAACCGACCAGGTGAAACCGGGCTTAGCTGCTAGTTTCCTATAAATACTACTTATGTAAGTCTGTTGATTATCACTCTGTAGAATGTTGACTATAAATTGTCAAACGGCAGAGTGTCAGACTGCAGAATCCTAGAGTATACAGTGTCATACAGTAGACTGCTAGACAGTAGCATGTTTACTGTAATATTTATCACTACCTCTTTATTGTCATATTCATATTCATTCACCTGTCTTTTGTCACACTCGCCACCATTTTCTAACCATGCCTGGGACTACCTATATATTATCACATCTAGTATCACCAATCTACTCTACAATCTACTACCAACTCTCTCATTACATCTATCCCCATGTAGATGTTCTCTGTAGTTTTGAAAAGGTGGTGGAAGTTAAAATTGTTGCAAGATTTAGACTCATGGGATCTCTGGGTCAATAGGTATTAGGGTCCCAGCGGTTTTGCTAATTCAAAGCATAATAAGATAATAAAGAGGGTCCTAATGAATCTAGGGCTCCTAAACAGTTTAAAGAAACCCCAAAATTTTAAAAGAGCCTTGTAGATTCAGAAGGATCTAAAGGCTTTTTGAGTTTAAAGGCTTTTTAAGCTTAAAAGGACCCATTAAATCAAAGAAAGCTCAAAAATTCTAAAAAAATTATATTGGATTTTAAAATATTTAAACAAGTAAAAAAATTTACAAATTATTTATCTGTTTGTTGTAGATATATTTTTTAATTAACTCCATGCTTTAGGCTTCTCTGAGTTAAAGTGGCTCTCTAGGCTAACAGGGCTCATACATGAATCCAGCCCTGATGGTACTTCTCATATGAACACACAGAATTCCTCTAATGGTCTAAAGGTGCTATAAACCCTCTTTCTCCGAGAAAGAAAATTTTGAAGTTAAATCAATTTCAGAAGCAGTTTGAGGATATATGAATTGCAAGTTTTTCACTTGTGATCTAAAAACAACTTGATCTAAAATCATGTTCTGGTGGCACTAGTATCAATGTAATACTGTACAATGTAAAAACAACTTGGTCTAAACTCACAAACTATCATCAATTACAAGTAAATTATGCTTTGTTCCATGTGATGTTTGGAGGAGCTGTGTTGATAACTATTAAGTTCTTGACTTTGTTGGCATCTCATCTGTTGAGGGAGAGCACACATGGCTTTCTCTCTATCTCATCCTTGCAATCAGTAATGCAACAAGTAACTTGGGTGGCTTCTGTTGATAAACAAAAATTCTTAACCCTTCGGTCCAGTTTCAAATGAAAGCCATATACATAAAAATGAAAAAGCCTTGAGATAAGCCATATTATAATAATCCTTTTTATTAAAGACACAAGGCCTGAAATTTTTGGGGAGGAGTACAATTGATTACATCAAACCCAGTGTTTAACTGGTACTTTATTTCATCAACCCCAAAAGGACAAACGGCAAAGTTAACCTCAGTGGATTTTGAACTCAGAATGTAGCAATGGGTGAAATACTGCTAAGCATTTCATCCAGCATGCTAATGATTCTGCCAGCTCACCACCTCACCATATATCAATGTAATGCATGGCAATGTAAAAAAACCATTAGCAATTTCCCAGAACAGTGAAAATAGTATTTTAAAATAAAATCCTAATGCTACAGTGAAAAATCTTAAAATCCCTGTACTGCAGCAAAAGTCACATAGATATTTTTGAATTCATCATCATCATCAGCAACATTTAACATCCATTTTCCATGCTGGTGTGGGTTGGATGGCTTGACAGGAACTGGAAAAGCCAGAGGTTGTACCAAGTTCCATAGTGTGTTCAGGCTTGGTTTCTAAATCTGGATGCCCCTCTGAATGCCAACCACTTTACAGAGTGTACTGGGTGCTTTTTACGTGCACCATCACCAGTACTTTTTACATGGCACCTTGTTTCTAAGATCACAGTTTTGTTGTGGTGGGTGGATCACCTTGAGTACAGCAATGCACCACATATCTCAGTCTTCTGTCACCTCCTTTGTAATGCTTTGTTCATGTATGCACTTATGTATATGAATGTGAATTAGTATTTTTAAATTTCTTATCTTATAGCATTATCTTTCATCAGAAGAAATATCTGGATCTAAAATAGAAGTCATCTTGTTACAATGGAATTTGTACAGAAGTGAAGTGAATTACTTGCTACTGATTGATTAGGTAGTTATGATCCAAGATTCTCAGGTCATAACAGTCCATGTGTTGTAACTCATCATAAATTGTCACTGATCACAATAACCCTTTACTCTGGTTTAAGAAACCAGAGTAAAGGGTTATTGTGATACTAGTTTATGTTAAGAGTATTGTGATACTAGTTTACGTTAAGTAATTTGCCATACTACTGAGTTGGATAGAGACCTGAAATTCCTGGCTCTTCTTAAAGTCTTCTTTATGTTAGAAAGCTTGATCCAGAATGAAGCAACTGAGTTGTTTATCCAACCCCATCTGACACTCATGGTCACCACCTCTGTATTCTATCACTACTTCTCTATTGTTGCATCCATCACTCTCTCTATTCATATCTACTGCCATCTATCTATTGGCTTATCTATCTCCACATGTGTACAGACATCTTTTGTCATCTCTCTATTGTCACATCTAACCATTCTCCTATTATCACATCATTATTCTCTATTGTCACATCAAATAGCCACCTCTCTAATATCACATCTAGTCCAGTCTCTATATTGTAACATCTACTTTAGTCTCTACATTGTCTCATCTATTATCATCTCTCTGTTGTCACATCTACAGCTTTAACTTCTCTATTGGTATATCTATCACCATATTCTATTGTCACATAGAGAACCGACTAACAATTGTCTCCTCTACAGTTATTTTCTATTGTAATATCTAGAGCTCTATCTGTATTGACATTTTTCCAACAACCTTTCTATTGACAACTCTATTACCACCTCTCTACTGTTATGTCAATAACAACCTCTTTATTGTTATAACTATTACTGCTACTCTAATATCACATCTACCACAATCTCTTCAATTTAATATTGTCTGTTACCTTTCTATTCATTTTTCTACCACCACCTACTCTCATTTCTTACCTCTTCTCTACCGTTACATCTAGAACCATCTCCTTACTGTTACATGGATAGTTGGCTGTCACATGTACCACCTCCTCTCTATTCTCCCCCCCCCCGCCCATCATGGTATCTAGAATCATCTCTCTGTTGTCACATCTATCACATCATTTCTCTATTGGCAAACATATCACCATCTCTCTACTGTTACATCTCATCATCTCCCCAATCCAGCAGTTAATCTTGTCCTCCTCACAGCCAACAGTATCATTGCTATCTTGTTGCCCCCCTTCCATATATCCATGTTTCACCACTCACTTGCATTTCACCCTTTCCCACCTTTCTCCCCCTCTTTTTACACTTTTGTGAACTCTCTACTCATGCACTCTGGGCAGTCCTGTACCACAGTGTTCCAGAACCGGTATGACACAGCACACTGGTGTATCATGTGATGATGCTAGGTGTACTGCAGTGTAACCTGAATATAATGTTTTCCCCTATATTTTTAGTTATGTTTTTAGTTCAGGTGTGCTGCTGAATTTCTCTAAGAATATAAGTGTACCGCAAGTGAAAAAGAGTTGTGGAAAAAGAGTTCTACCATTCCATTTATATTCACCTTCTACCTTGAAAGTATGCCCTGGCACAGTGCCACCATTTCTCTTACTTTTGCTCTCACTCTCTCTCTCTCTCTCTTTTTCTCCTTTTCAGCCGGGGTAACTATGTATCTCCTCTACAGGAAAACACCCATTTCTGTTCCTCTCTTATACTCTAACCTCTCATCACCTGGCCTCTATCTTTGTCTTGCAAGTTGCTTGGTGACCTCCTTGGTGCTGTTAAGAAGGACATCCAGCCTTAAAAACATACCAAAGAAGACCTTGCTGGTGCTGGCACTGGTACTATGTAAAAAGCACCCAGTCCACTATGTAAAGTGTTTGGCATTAGGAAGGGCATTCAGCCTTGAAAACCATTCTGATGAAGACCTTGTCAGTGCTGATACCATGTAAAAAGCACCCAGTACACTCTATAAAGTAGTTAGTATTAGGAAGGTCATCCAACCATAAAAACCATGTCAAAGAAGACCTTGCTGATGCTGGTGCCACGTAAAAAGCACTCAGTTCACTCTGTAAAGTGGTTGGCATTAGGAAGGGCATCCATCCATAAAAACCACATCAGAGCAGACCTCGCTGGTGTTGGTGCTATGTAAAAAGCACCCAGTTCACTCTGTAAAGTAGTTAGTGTGAGGAAAGGCATCCAGCCATAATAACCTTGCCAAATTTTACAGTGGAGCTTGGTGCAGTTCTCTGGTTTACCAGCTCCTGTCAAACAATCCAACCCATGATATTAAATGATGATGATAATAATGACGATGGTGAAGATGATGACTATCACTTTCTACTGACACATCTACTACCTTTCTATTGTTACACCTATCACTGCCCCTGTATTTTACTTCTTTCATATTTCAATTGTTACATCTGTTGCTACACGGCAGTGAAACATGCTACATGGCAGTGAAACACATGTGCACGAACCACCATGCTACATGGCAGTGAAACATCAGAGTAAAAGGCAGACTGTATGATGCATGTGTACAAACCGCCATGCTACATGGCAGTGAAACATGGGCCGTGACTGCTGAGGACATGCGTAAATTTGCAAGAAACGAAGCCAGTATGCTCTGATGGATGTGTAATGTCAGTGTGTATACTCAACAGAGTGTAAGTACCTTGAGAGAAAAGTTAGACCTAAGAAGCATCAGTTGTGGTGTGCAAGAGAGACGATTGCGCTGGTATGGACATGTGGCAAGAATGGATGAGGATAGCTGTGTGAAAAAGTGCCACAGCCTAGCGGTTGAGGGAACCTGTGGAAGAGGTAGACCCAGGAAGACCTGGAATGAGGTGGTGAAGCATGACCTTCGAACTTTAGGCTTCACCAAGGCAATGACTAGTGACCGGGATCTTTGGAAATATGCAGTACGTGAGAAGACCCGGCAAGCCAAATGAGAGCATAATCTGTGGCCTCTGCCAGAAGTGTAGCCAGCTCACTTCTTCGTATCTCTACTCCATTGGACACTAAACTCTGCTTGCGAAGACCTGTTGAGGCAAGTGAATTTGAAATCGAAATCAAACCAAATTCGACAACTGGCACCCATACCAACCTCTCCTTCATTGGACACTAAACTCTGCTTGTGAAGACCTGGTAAGGAAAGTGAAATCGAAACCGTAATTGAACCATGTTTGATGACTGGCACCTGTGCCTGTGGAGCACTAACAGCACTGTCCGAGCGTGATCATTGCCAGAGCAGCTGTCTGGCTTCTGTGCTAGTGGCCCGTAAATAGCACCATTTGAGCGTAATCATTACCAGCGTTGCCTTACTGGCACTTGTGCCGGTGGCACATTAGAAAATCATTCGAGTGAGGTTGTCACCAGTGCCGCTGGACTGGCTCCTGTGCAGGTGGCACATGAAAAACACCATTTTAAGCATGGCCATTGCCAGTACCGTGTGACTGGCCCTTGTGTTGGTGGCACGTAAAAGCACCCACAACACTCTCGGAGTGGTTGGTGTTAGGAAGGGCATCCAGCTGTAGGAACTCTGCCAGATCAGATTGGAGCCTGGTGCAGCCATCCAGTTTACCAGTCCTCAGTCAAATCATCTAACCCATGCTAGCATGGAAAGCAGACGTTAAACAATGATGATGATGATAATGATTGCCATACCAGTTCTGCTGCATTTACAGTCTCCTCTCTATTATTTTATTTGTTGTCAAAATTATCTCCCAATCATCAAATTTTTCCACTTCTCACAGCAATATGGGTATGGCTGGACTACATTGATCATAGATTTGCTTCATCAGAGATGACTTGGAACTAAGTAGCAGAGAGGACCTCTATGCGGTAGCTTGTTCTGGTAGAAATAGCAGCCAAATTTGCTTTAAATTCCACTTTATTATCTTCCCAAAAAATTTTTTAAACAAAATCATGTTGAATAATGTTGCCCTAAACACATGGTTTGAATCAAAAGATGAACTGATCATAAATGAAACATATTTGATTATGTCTCTTCAACAGGACTGCTCTGGTGCTAAACAGCAGCAGCAGGAACTACAAGTACTGCCACGTCATTTTGTGGCATCACTTATGCATGTGGTAAGGAGTGAAGCAATGATAATGGTAGTAATGATGATAATGATATTAATGGCAATGATGTGGTGAGAATAATGAGGAAGGAAGAGAGGAAGGTAACATGACTGTTTAATACTGTGATTTAGTGTGCAGTTATCTCTCTCTTATCTATTTCACATACATACATAAATCTACATGTCTGTATATCTAAACTTAAGTGATTTATTTGAAACATAAACAAATGTACATGACAGTTCTCCCTCTCTCTCTTTCTCTCCTTCCCCTTCTTCTTCTCTCTCTAGTAGACTAGCTAGGTATTTATACAAAAATAAGCTGAGAAATAACTTCAAATATATGCCACTGGTATGTATTTGAATAACATACACAAATACAGGTATATCAAATATCATACAGCATAAAATCTTGATTTATTAAAATTATCCCCATTTCTAGAAGATGTATTTTAATTACCAAATGGCAAAAAAGACCAGCTCTACTTGAGAATGGGGAAAAAAATCTCAAGAATCAAGAATTCTCCAGAAACTAACATGCCTTTAAGAAAAAGAACAGGTTTATTGTCTGAAGAAAAGAGGGCAGTGGTGGACACGAGTTTCTGGCTCAATAGCTATAATCAATATGATAATTGTCTTACTTTATCTCCAGTAGCCAGAGGACTTCAGCTTATATAAAAAGAACACATTTATGACCTGGGTAATTGTCTCTATTAGGGTTTCTCAACCAGGGTCCATAGAAGGGGGCCGATAAAAGCAATATAGAAAATTGGGGGTCCATGGTAATTTTTCAGGGGCCATGAAGAAATTGTGCTTCAGAAGTAAAGTTTATATGCAATAAACTGGTTATACTTATACTATACACAAAATATCTTAACAATTTTTATACAAGTCCTAATAACATTTAATTATAAAAATGCAATAGGATTTTTTAAACATTGAAAGGCTATAGGAGTCCACTTAAATAAAATAGGAATCAAAGGAGTTCATAAGTAAAAAAAAGGGGTTGAGAACCCCTGGTCTATATCGTTTAAATACATGTCACTGGCCAGTCTGGGTTATTTCACTTGGCTCATTTTTTGTTTAAATTAACCCAATTATATAACTTTCCTCTTTTATCTTTTACTTGTTTCAGACATTTAATTGTGATCATGCTGAGTTCTTAGTGATCATGCTGAGTGAAGGGTTTCTAAGTTGAACAAATTGACCCCAGGAACTTATTTTTTTTTAAAGCCTGGTACTTATTCTATTGGTCTCTTTTGCTGAACTGTTAGGTAAACACACCAATGCCAGTTGTCAAGTGATAGTGGGGGACAAACACATTCACAAAGACACGTATACACGTGTGTGTGTGCACGCGCGCTTGTGCGTGTGTGTGTGTGTGTGTGTAACTTTTTTGACTAATGGGTATATGTCAATTAGTGTGTTGAATAAAGCACATTCATAGTTTGGGCTACCTGGTGTCGTCCACAGTTGGGATATATTTCCTCTGGATCTATGTCAAGAATTCCAGAGTGTTAGCTGTTCCTTCATCAATTCTATATATACAGGGTGGGGCAAAATGATTTGACACATTTGTAGGTTTAATAAAAGTGAAATAAAATAAATAATGAAAAAAGTGTTTTTATTTTCCAAAGGTACATATAATGCCATTTTGTTTCAGATTACCCATATGAATTGGACAGGTGAGCATAACGCTTTCATTGTGGAAACATTTATCAAGAACAATGAATCAGTAACTGCAGCGCAAAGCGCACTTTAGGCTTGGTAGACATGATTCCGTACCTGCTTGAAACAGGATTTTATTAAGGGTTACAAACGTCAGACCTAGTGGTTCAGCATTGAAACGAACATCAACCGGCCGGTCGATGACCGCCAGAACTCCAGAAAATGTGGCGGCGGTAAGAGCTTCAATTCAACAGTCTCCATGACGTTCAGCATGGAAACACGCCACTGCTCTTGGGCTTCTCAATAGAGGTTTGAGAAGAATTCTTCACAAGGATCTGCAAATGCATCTATACAAAATGCTGTTGGTACAGGAACTCAGCAAAAGAGACCATAAGAGTCACAGAATATTGTGTTTGGAAATTCAACAACAGTGACGAGGCCCATTCTCACCTGTGTGGAAGCATAAAGAAGCAAAATTTCCAATATAGTGTGCGGCAGCAGAATTTGGCATTTGGGTCCATACTTTCTTGAAGAAAACAATGTTACAGTGACTGTTAACTCTGACTGTTATTGTATGTTGCTAGACACTTTTTTGAGACCCAGATTGAATGACCTTGATGATAGAAACAATGTTTGGTTTCAACAAAATGGAACAACAGCCCACACTTCTAGACGTTCGATGGGAATTTTGAGGGAGATGTTCCCCAGTCATTTGATCTCATTGCATGGTGATATTAGTTAGTCTGCCCGATCACCTGATTTGAACCTGTGTGATTTTTTCTGTGGGGATATTTGAAATCAAAAGTATACGCTCATCGCCCTCTATCTATTGAACAATTAAAAGATGCCATTTGTCAAGAAATTGTTGCCATTCCACATGAAATGACCTGTTGAGTTATGGACAACTTTCGCGAACTTGTTCAGTGTGTGGACAATAACGGCAAACATTTGACTGATGTAATTTTTAAAACAAATTGAAACAAAATGGCATTATGTGTACATTTGGACAATAAAAACATTTTTTTCATTCTTTTCTCTATTTCACTTTTATTAAACCGACAAATGTGTCAGATCATTTTGCTCCAGCTTCTGTCTACCAAATCCATTCACAAGACTTTGGTTAGCCCGAGGCAATTGTAGAAGACGCTCACCCAGGATGCCACGCAGTGGGACTGAACCCACCTGGAACCATGTGGTTCGGAAGCAAGCTTCTTACCACACAGTCTTCAACTTTTTTTTTGTATATGTCTAAGTCCCTTGGTTACTGAAGATAGCGTCAGAAAAATGTGTTCATGATTTTTCTCTTATCTACTGACAATAATCTAATCTTTTTTCAAAATGGCATGTCAGATACAGAGAATTCATGAATTTTGAGTTAACCTCTCCTTCTCAAGTGGAGCTGGTCTTCATTACCATTTGGTGATTATAATACATTCTGTAGAAGTACAGATAATTTTAATAAAGCAAGAATTTGTTTTATGGTATTTGATATAGCTGCATTTGTCTAGGTATATATCATCATCATCATCATCCTCCTCCTCATCATCATCATCATCATTTAACGTCTTTTTTCCATGCTGGCATGGGTTGGACGGTTTGACCAGAGCTGATAAGGCCAGGAGCTGCATCAGGCTCCATTGTCTGTTTTGGCACGATTTCTACAATTGGATGCTCTTCCTAACACCAACCATTCTGCAGAGTGTACTGGGTGCTTTTTATGGGGTTCCTGCTCCAGTGCTGAGCAGATTTGCGTTTTAAATTTATGTGCATGTATACATATACAGACATCACATGCACACAAACACAAATACACACACACGCGTGCACACACACACACCATCATCATTATCATCATCATCACTTTTCTATGCTCACATTGACTGGACTGAATTCAAATTCAGTGAGGCAGATTTTCTATGACTGGATGTCACTAATACTTATCTTTTCTAAGTAAGGCAATATTCATTACCCTGGTTTGAGACGTTTTTCACAAAAATATTGGAAATGAAGAACTGCTTATATGATGGTGACACTTGTTTACAACTATCATATGACGTCAAGACAAGATGCTAACACTCACATACACACATTATTTCTTTGTTTCCTTCTTGCCACATAATCTTACTCACTTTATTTGTATTCTTTCTGATAAAGGCACAAGGCCTGAAGATTTGACGGGAGAGGTAAGTCGATTACAACCCCAGTGCTTCACTGGTACTTAATTTATTGACCCCGAAGGGATGAAAGGTAAAGTTGATCTTGACAGAATTTGATCTCAGAACATAGTGACAAGCAAAAATACCACTAAGCATTTCGTCCAGTGTGCTAACAATTCTGCCAGCTTGTCACCCTAATAATAATAATAATAATAATGATAATGATAATGATGATGATGATGATGATGATGATGATGATGATGATGATGATAACAACAACAACAACAACAACAACAACAATAATAATAATAATAATGGTTTCAAACTTTGCTACAAGGGCAGCAATTTTGGGAGAGGGGATGAGTTGATTACTTATTCTATTGACCTTGAAAGAATGAAAGGTAAAGTCAACCTTGGCAGAATTTGAACTCAGAACGTAGCGATGGGTGAAATACTGCTAAGCATTTCATCCAGCGTGCTAACAATTCTACCAGATCGCTGCCTTAACAACAATAATAATAATAATAATAATAATAATAATAATAATAATAATAATAATAATAATAGGTTTCAAATTTTGAGGGAGAGGATAAGTCAATTACATCAACCCCAGTGTTCAACTGGTACTTATTTTATTT
>NC_068983.1:92739763-92740583 GCF_001194135.2 Octopus bimaculoides
ATCGCTGCCTTAACAACAATAATAATAATAATAATAATAATAATAATAATAATAATAATAATAATAATAATAGGTTTCAAATTTTGAGGGAGAGGATAAGTCAATTACATCAACCCCAGTGTTCAACTGGTACTTATTTTATTTACCCTGAAAGAATGAAAGGCAAAGCCAACCTCGATGAAATTTGAACTCAGAATGTAGTGACAGACAAAATACTGCTAAGCATTTTGCCTGGTGTGCTAATGATTCTGCTAGCTCACCACCGTAATAATAATGATGATGATGATGATTTTGTTTATTTGCCATCAGGGCCAAGGATGGAGGTGGGGGAAATACAAAAGACATAAAGTGTTGGCATTTAATTATAATGAAATGGTAAAATAAATAAAAACAAAAGGTAAGTATACATGGTGTATGGTGAAAAAGGAAAGGAAACTATACATAGTATACAATGGGGTGTGGGAATAACAATGGTTTCAAATTTTGGCCTAAGGCCAGTAATTTTGAGGTGGGGGTAATTCCATCCCAGTGTGCAATTGGTACTTATTTTATTGACACTGAAAGGATCATCATCATCATCATTATCGTTTAACGTCCGCTTTCCATGCTAGCATGGGTTGGACGATTTGACTGAGGACTGGTGAAACCAGATGGCAACACCAGGCTCCAATCTAAATTTGGCAGAGTTTCTACAGCTGGATGCCCTTCCTAACGCCAACCACTCAGAGAGTGTAGTAGGTGCTTTTACGTGTCACCTGCATGAAGGCCAGTCAGGCGATACTGGCAACGCCCACGCTCGAAATGGTGTCTTTTATGTGCC
>NC_068983.1:92743009-92745359 GCF_001194135.2 Octopus bimaculoides
GTCGGTGGCTTTCAACAGGTTGTCCCGCAGAAATCTCCAATTGTCTTCCACGTTGTATGATGCTATATCCCCTTCTATTTCGTTAAATGCTTCAAGTAACTTGTCTCTAAGTCTCTGTCCATTTTCAGGGTCTTTAAGCTTCCACACCCTTCTCCTCCAAGCCGGTCTAATTCTGAGCTCCCATTTTGCCTTGATCCCAAAGTCGCTAACTACTAATCTATGTTGTGGGGTACATTCTTCGCCAGGGTAGGTTTTGGCATTTATAAGCCGCCCTCTTTCCCTATTTCTGGCAAAAATCAACCTCGGCAGACAAACACAAAGAAAGAGTGGGAGAAAGTGAAGAATTAATCCTAGTAGTAGCAGTTTGGGTTTATTTAGACCAAATATATAAACACATGAATTCCCTACATTTTCTAAAAATATTGTTCGAAAAAGCAGCTGAGCAATTTTCAGTTGCATTTGATCTGGGAATGTTAATTTACTCAGAATTGTTACATTCAAGCCATCCAGATGTTTCAACTTATTATCATGAAACTGTGTAAAAAATAAACGAAAAATATAACTCATTTTATAAAATATCTGTGAAATCATGCACTTTAAAAAAAAAATATTGTACTCATTAATATAACTATAAATAATGAATTGTTCTTCTAATCAGTAACTTTCTCCAATATCTATTGCAATGCTTGGAGTATGCAATATTCTTAGATTTTCAGTTAAGGGCTAAGAACAAATTTCAGAAAAAATGTCACAAAGACTATAAACTTCTCTTTGAAAAGTTGTACTCTTATGCAAAATTTCAGCTACTATGTAGGTACAAAATGGTGGTCTACAACCAGGAACATACTTGCATTCACTTTTATAAATTACTAGCAGAGATACCCAGCATTGCTCGGGGTTAAAATGGCATAGTTTTTTATTGTCTTACTTGTTTCG
Source organism: Octopus bimaculoides (assembly GCF_001194135.2). Lineage (NCBI taxonomy): Eukaryota > Metazoa > Mollusca > Cephalopoda > Octopoda > Octopodidae > Octopus > Octopus bimaculoides. The sequence continues at coordinate 92,743,946 of NC_068983.1, forward strand.
GTCATGTGACTGCGACCATGCTGGAGAACCGCTTTTAGTCGAAGAGCTCAACTCCAGGATTTATTCTTTGTAAGCCTATCAATGTGTTTTGCCAAACAGCTAGGTTACAGGGATGTAAACACAGCAACATCAGTTGTCAAGCGATGGTGGGGGTACAAACACACACACACACACATATGTATATATGTATGTATATCTTAATATATTAAAGCTGAAGTTGTGTGTCTGTGTAAAGCCTTTTTAAAGGTGTATAGAAATCCAAATTTTCCACTTTTTCGTAAAATCTTTTACATCAATGGAATTTTCTCGATGTGAACTTTCCAGTGCAGCAATTAGATTTTTTAAATTCCGTTTACTTTGTGTGATTTAAGGGAGATTTGGCTGTTGTTTCTAGCAACTTTTATATTTCTTCCCTTCTACCTGTAACAGCGTTCTTATACACATATATCACGCGTTCAACATAAAATATAGAGAGTAAGAGTGAGAGAGAGAGAGAGAGAGAGAGAGAAAGTGATACATACAAAGTCTTCTTTCTTCTTCCTCTCTCCCATTTAATAGTTTTCTTGTATCCCTCTACCTCTAACATATTTTTCATAACATAGAAACGTAAAAACACAGACAACCACACATACGTAATCTGTGACAACATACACATAAACACATACACACATTAACATTATAGATATAAGATTTACGTTCTGTGTGTTTCTTATATAAACACGCACGCATTGCTATTTTATAACTGTCTTCCGTTCTCTCTTCCTCTCTTTCTCTCTCTTCTGTTCTCTATTCCTTTCTCCTCCTCTCTCGCTCTCTCAAACACATACACGTGCAAGTACACAATCATTCACTAAAATATAACTCATGTTCGTCAATGTTTTGTAAATATACCACGATTTTCATTAGGGTGTTAGGGTTAAGGTTTTAGGGTCAGGGTTAGGGTTTTAGGGTTACGGTTAGGGTTAGGGTTACGATTAGGGTTAGTGTTACGGTTACGATTTTAGGGTCAGGTTTAGGGTTTTAGGGTTAGGGCAGCAACAGATCGCCAGCAATTGCTTCATCACAAATTGCTGTCCTAGCTCCTGCTAAAAGGGATTACCCTGCTATGTATAATCAGGGCAGCGCAAAAAGTTGTTTTGCACAAGCATTTCTATAGCCAATTAGACAGATGAAATTTACGTACACTTAATAATGTTACGCAAAACAGCCTTCAGACTTTCCCTATTAATTTCATCGTCTTTTGAATTATGAACAAATTTACATCATAAGGATTTTTTCGTTGTAAGGCTTTCTTTTTTAGTTGATTTTCACCTAGCAAGACTTATTGTAGATGGCGTAATAAGTCACACCGGGACAAGGTCGGGTTATACTGCTAGTATTATATATTCCATATTCTATATCCCACATTAATTTT
>NC_068983.1:92745472-92746480 GCF_001194135.2 Octopus bimaculoides
TATATATATATATGCATCATCATCATCATCGTTTAACGTCCACTTTCCATGCTAGCATGGGTTGGACGATTTTGCTGAAGATTGGTGAACCCGATGGCTGCACCAGGCTCCAATCTGATCTGGTAGAGTTTCTACAGCTGGATGCCCTTCCTAATGCCAACCACTCCGAGAGTGTAGTGGGTGCTTTTACGTGTCACCGGCACGAGGGTCAGTCACGCGGTACTGGCAATGGCCACGCTCAAATTGGTGTTTTTTACATGCCACCTGCACAGGTGCCGGTCCAACGGCACTGGCAACGACCTCACTATATATATATCTCTCTTCCTCTCTTTCTCTCGTTGCTCACCTATTTTCTACTTCCTCCTCTTTTTTATCCCTCTACCACTCTTTCTCCTTACCCCTCGCTGGTCACATGTGTCCAGCTACTAATTCTTTTCTTCCTTGGCTATCGCTAAGCAAACATACAAACCTACTTCATCCCACTTCCTTCCAGTTCGTTGCTTCACAGCATTCAATATACACATAATTTTTCACGTCTAGTCGTATAGCCTTTTCCGTTTGCTTTCCTGTCTTGTTTTCTGTCCGCCACTACATTCCTCCATGGTACAAATTTAATTTGTGGTCTGTGGGAAGAGCCATTTTAACGATGCGTCCTGCCCTAACTCTTTGAAACGCCTGTCTTTGAATGGTGGCAGTTGATGAAGGAAAATGTTCTCTATGTGGCCTGTGTGTTTTCTGTACTCTGGTTATTATTATTTTTTTGTCTACGTTTTGTTTGCAACGTCCTGTACCCAGATGTGCACCTATATATACAGGTAGATGTAGGTATGCACATACTTGTACGTATATATGCATATACTTATTTATTATTTGTTTTATATATATATATAAAACAAATAATAAATAAGTATATGCATATATACGTACAAGTATGTGCATACCTACATCTACCTGTATATATAGGTGCACATCTGGGTACAGGACGTTGCAAACAAAACGTAGACAAAA
>NC_068983.1:92746550-92747742 GCF_001194135.2 Octopus bimaculoides
CTATATTATACACAGCTTTGGTTTTTTTATCACATTATGAAAAGTAAATCCTTATATATATATATATATATTGGGTTGGCAACTAAGTTCCCACCATTTTTTTAAATGTAGATTTTTTTAAAAGGTTTAATAAAAAATAACAACTAATTAATCAATAATGTATTCACCCTTGTTGTTTACAACTTCTGCCCAACGTTCAACAAGATTTTCAATACCTCATTGGTAGAAATCTTCCCAGTCATGCGTTTGAATGGCTTCTTTGGTCATATTGGCGATATGAGGGCAGGCATTGTCGTGCAGCAGAAGAACTCTATACTGCCAATTAGGTCTTTTCTCTTGAATAGCAATGTTGAGAGTCATTCCATCTGTTGAACATACGAATGGCTGGTTCCGTTCAAGCAATTCGTATTGGATAATCCCTTCCCAGTCCCACCATACGCACAACATCGTTTTACATGGATGAAGATCTTATTTCACGCGTGGTATCGCTTGTTTACTGAGGCTGAGCCATTCCCTACACTGCTTCATATTGATGTACAGGCACCATTTTTCGTCACCAGTAACGATTCAGTAAAGAAATCATTGCTTGTGTCCATGAGTTGAGCGGTGACGAACAAGCCAACCAGCGGAGATTGTGGCTTGTTGATTTTTGTTGTTGTCACTTAAAGCATGCGGAACCCATACTTATGAACCTTTCCCATAGAGTGAAGATGTTTCTGTATAACAGTGTGAGAGCATTCCATTTTCTCTGCAGTTCCCTTGTTGTTTGACGAGAATTTTCATGCAAAAGTTGGTTTAATCGCTCTTCTTCGAACTCAACTGGACGGCCAGAACGAGGTGAGTCTTTGAGGTCAAAATTTCCATTTTTTTAACTTGGCATATCAATCATGAGTGGTTCTTTCAGCTATGGCAGCCTCCCCATACACAGCACAAATGTTGCAAGCAGCTTTTGCGTCCTTAGAACATTGATTAAAAGCAAAAAGGAGGTGTCAAAAATGCTCGACATTCCATTTTAATGATCTGAAAATAAACAAAATTTAACTAAAATCAACTAGAAAAAAGAAACGAAATAGATTCGAAAATGGTTCAAAAATAGAATTCTCGAAAAATATAGATTCCAAAATTTAAAAACACAATAAATTCCAAAATTTTTAAAAATGGCGGGAACTTAGTTGCCAACCCAATATATATA
>NC_068983.1:92748635-92749939 GCF_001194135.2 Octopus bimaculoides
TATATATATAGCAATAAGAAAATGGAGGGGAATATGTGGTACTCATCAACTTGCAGACATTGTATTATGTCAATTTACCAGTTTATGCATACGAGCAGTCTTATAGTATTGCTGTGTTATTGCTTTGTCACTTTACTCCTTATTATAGTGTGGTCGTGTATGTGTGTATACATACACACGGATATTTGTTTATATCCGAATATGAACTTGATAATTTATTTAGTGTTTGTATTATTTATATACACTCCATTTATATAAGTATATACAGGCATGTGAGTATGTATGTGTGTATGTGTGTATGTATGTGTGTATGTGTGTATGTATGTGTGCGCGTATATAAATATATAAGCGCACATGTATGTGTATATGTATGTATATATATACTCATGCCTAATTCATTTGACCGGTTAATGGTTGTCCAACCGTAGCTAAGCCAAGACAGTTGAGGGGACTGAACAGCAAAAATTATCCCTCCCCATTACCAACAGGATTCTAACTTATCCATAGGCAGAAAATAACGGAGTATCTCATCGCAGGTTATAGAAGTCTGGACATTATTATTATTATTATTGAGTGAGAGAGCAGTGCATGCCATCAAAGTGACACTGGGGTAAAATATACGAAGCCAGTATACTCATCATGACTACCCGTCTGATAAGGGTACACCAGGCACATGCATCACAACCATATGTGCGCGATATGGTGATCTCATATCAAGATAAACAGCGCATGACCTCGCATGTGGGGGCCTAGTTAGAATTTTCTTCAGGTCGAGTAGCCCATTCCGCTCAAAAGGTCCTATTATTATTATTATTATTATTATTATTATTATTATTATTATTATTATTATTATTATTATTATTATTATCATAATGCTCATGAAATATCCTTTTATATAAATTCCTCCATCATAAACAGGACTGCTGGAAATATAGCGATAGGAACCAATGCTCTGGTCCTCCTTTCCAAACGCAACTAAAGCTGTAAGACATTATCCCTTCTTCGGTCACTAGATGTCCTTTTTAATTTTAATTACTGATATGACACAATATGTCATATGCGTTTGTATATTGTTTTTATTGTCCTCTTAGTTGAAAAATAAACTGGTAAATTGACATAATACAATGTCTGCAAGTTGATGAGTACAACATATTCCCTTCCATTTTCTTATTGCTATATAAATTAAGGGTAAAATTACCTTTTACCCGCACCCATTTATTGCACTTGGTAAAAACACTAGTGTAATAGTTATTGGGTATCCTTCCGGCAGTATATTGAATAGATATTATCCCTTAGTGGGTTGG
>NC_068983.1:92750257-92751061 GCF_001194135.2 Octopus bimaculoides
TATATATATACGAATGTATATATATAAACTAGCAGAGACACCCGGCGTTGCTCGGGATTAAAATGACATAGTTTGTATATAATATATTACAGTTATGTTGAAACAGGTGATATGGGAAAGTGCAGCATTGACAACAAAACATTTGTGGAGTAAATGATGGGCTAATTCAACTAAGCAACATGCTATGCATCCGTTTGGAGCATTCTAGACCCAAACCTGAGGGGGTTATGTGATTTTTGAATGCACCGAAAAGCTGTCAGTGGATATACTCTCTTAGCTTATTTCATATATGTTATTTAAGTTATGTTTCTTAGTCTTATTATTTAAAATTTATAATTACTTAGAATTTAAAGTTCATTAAAATGTTCATTAAAATGTTTTACAATATAGCTAATTGTTTTATTATGATGTAAGTTATATAAAGTTTAAATCTTTCATTCATGATTTTATAAATAATTCTTTCTTTCATGTTTTTATATCTCTTTATTCTATTCTTAACGTAATATCTTCACATGACCTCTTTCTAATAAACGCTCTAGTTCTGAGTTTAACGTCTAAATTTTAGTTTAAACTGCAGCAGCGTAGCGATAAGTATCGTTTTACCTTTGTTAAATGACTTTATATCATTGTTTGAAAAAAATATGTATTTTTATATTAATTCAATTAATTTTTAATGATAATTTAGTCAATACCTTTTTTAACACTAAATTAATTAGTAGTAAGTTTATCATCTTAGCCTAAACTAAGACTTCCAATATTTTGTATGAATTGGCTGATCAATTCCCTATGGTTAGGGGCGGTTTA
>NC_068983.1:92751161-92757862 GCF_001194135.2 Octopus bimaculoides
TATATATATATATATATATATATATATATATATATATACACAGGCATCTTGCACTGAATATACAATATGAAGTTCTTATCCACTCCTTTCCTACATATCAAGCTAGCCACTTTTGAGATTACATGCACCTTCTATGTTTATAAGTTTATACACTCATTATTTGTTTCTTATTTTTACCAGGTCTTCTTTGACATAAAGATTGGTGATAAGCGTGCTGGTCGTATTGTGATTGGACTGTTTGGCAAGACTGTTCCTAAAACTGTCAAAAATTTCAAAACTTTAGCTGAAGGAAGTATGGTAATATTATATTTCTGAGTTTTAATCATTAAACATTTAAAAATTTGAATGCTGAGACCACACACACACATGATCCACATTGCTATCTAGTAAATATTTTGATATTGCCAACCCAAGAGAATAATCAGATGGTAACGGTGGACAGATGATTTAGCCAGAAGATTGGTGTACTGTATGCAAATGCCATTTTTTATACCACATTTCTGAAAGTGGAGGACTTAGGAAAGTAGGTCACAGTAGATCTGGCTCTACAGAAAATACAGTGGTGATCGCAGTAGGAGACTCACGGTGTTAGAGAAGGTGACTCATAACTGCTTCGGTCACTTTTGAAATGTTGGAAATAGAGATTTTTCTTTTTTGTCAAAATATTTAAGAGCTGGCTGATGCTTTTATGTAACTTTTGTAATTGTATTTAAGAACAACTTTATCTCTGCTCATTCAACTTTCATGTCCTGCTGAGAGAATGTCAAGTGTTGTGGACAGTTGTACATCTAGAATATTAAATAAACTGGAAAGAAAATTGTCAATGCAATACCTTAATTTGAATATTGTGCATTTGCTGCATTATATGAAATCATGAATTGAAACATTGTGGATTAACTCATTTGGAAATCTGAACATGTGATAAGTAAACACCAATTGAGATACAACTAGTGTTGATTCTTAGCTCACATAATGAACCAATATTATTGCTTGGTAAATCAGTTTTCTTTTTGGTTCACTTGCTGAGAAATTGATATAGTGCTGTGAATAAGGAAGCGTCTAATTCTTCTATTTCATCTAGTCAGACTTAGTAAAAGTATGTTTATATGCAAACACAATGTCAACAGAATACTACTATATAGCATATTTCAGCTCTTTTATCAGGCAATCTTATAAATATGATACAATAAGTTTTTGCTTAGCTGTAAACCAATTGATGTGAATGATATTAACTTGGTTGTTATCTATCTTTTTGCAATAAGTTAACTTGAATGCTTTTAATTTCTTTTCAGACCAAAGGTGATAAACCATTAACATATAAGGGAAGTTCTTTTCATCGTGTCATTCCTGCATTTATGATCCAAGGTGGTGACTTCACGAGAGGTGATGGAACTGGAGGTAATTATTTTCTGTTGCACAGTTAGAGAAAAACCTGGAAAAAAAAAAGCAGGTAGCTAACAGAAAATCTAAAAAGGGTTTACTAATGTTCTGTAATGAGGATCTGAGGCATGATGTGTTTTGGATTGCTAAGCAGTATATTGGTATAAATCAGGATGCCTTTGGAGTGAAGGGTGTGGAGTAACAGCAGCATACTGGTCTTCACTGACGTCAAAAAGAGGCATGAAAATGCTAATGCTACTGAGGGGATGTTAAGAAATGAAGAGTGCAAATTAGACTCTCCAGAGGGATCAATCAGCAACTGCAGTTGATGACTAAACAATGGAAAGAAAATTATCTGGTGAAATAGAACATCCTATTTAGTTAAACTGCAATGAATTAGGAAGATGTTTAGTTTAGATGAGAGTTTGAGTTTGTACTAGGATGGAGCTCCAGTGCTACCATTCCTTGAAGTGGATAAGGCTTTCCACAGGGTACTCTTTGATCTGGTGTCATAAAGAAAGCTAAGAGATGAATTGCTTTTGAGAAACATTCTAACCATGCACTGAGATGATGTACACAAGGTGAGTATTAACATGAATTCAGGAAGGAATTTAGAGTTCAACTGCATGTTGGAAGGCCTTAGCTCTCAGCACACTCTTGTCTATTATAGTTTTACAGACAACAGCAGAGGATCTTAAAACTGGCTGATTGTGAATCTTCTAGCTGAATCTATGTAAGAATGAGAGAAATTCCATTTGTGGAAGGGAAGTTTAGAACTGAGTGGCTTGAAAGCAATGACAAAAATTGCAGTTGGAAGACCTGACTCTAGAATCTGGGAGGTTGCCACACTCAGTAGGAGTAAGAAGGAATTCTGTACTGTGTACCCCATATAAACTACAGGTTCACAACATCATAAGTTGGTTTATAAAGACAGTCAGGTTCCCAAAATATAGTTGACAGCTGTTTCCTAGGTGGCCAAGTCAGTAGTGATGGGGACTTTTCTAAAAGCAAACTACCCAGAATAAGGAAAAGATTCAAGGTACTCTTGTTTCTTTTGGCAAGAAAGGGATTCTTTCTGCAAGTGAATGGTAAATTGTATGATTCTTGATATTACAAAGTGCAGTATTACATGATAGTAAAAAATGGACATTGAATGCAGAAGATGTATTAAGGATAGAAAGAAATGGAGGCAAGTCCGCTCTGATGTATGTGGAAATAATATAAAAGAAAAACTGAATATTAAGAGGTATCAGATGTATTGTACAAAAGTCTGCACTGTAAGGAAATGGTGAGATTGCCAATTTCATTTGCAAGGCTAATGTCTCAATAAAGTATAGAATTTAAATACCTCTTTGTTTTTCTATCTCTAAGAGCATAGGCTTTTGTATTAATGTCAAAATGAATGTTAATATTTCTATCAAAAGAGTAGCAGATTACACTGTGTAACAAATTTTTTTTTTTTCTGTCTTTGGTTAGTAAGTGTTATTTCCTATTTGCTTCTACCTAGAAATCAAAGGAAATCACTACTATTCTCTTCAAACTTTGCTTTTGTGACGTGGACATCAATGTTTTGAAACTGACCTATTTTCCATTACATTTCAGACAGATTCACTGTTGAGTTGCTGAAGTAAAACTATCATTATTGTAAATATTCTTCTCAATACCATAGATTTGCTTGTCAGTTGCTTGACCTTAAATCACTTGAGCATGTCCTTTAGTGGCTGACATATGTGCATCTCTGATCATGAGCAGGAGTAGTGAAGGAGCATCATAGCCATGTTTTGAGAGGGGTTATTTGAGATTTGAATAAATTAACAAGAGCAAAGTCTGAAGAAAATATTAGCCATTTTTCCTGGTAGTAAGCAAATAGGAAATAACAGTTGCTACCCATGGGCAAAAATCAACTTTACACAGTGTTTGTAGTGTGAGTAGTTTGTATTCTGATAGTGTGATGTATACATTACTATGGTCATTTAATTGTGAAAGGGTACCACTGAATGGTATATAAATTACTGATTGAGTTGCTTCTGAAAAAGCAGTCTACTTTGAAGAACTATGATTGTTGGCCTATTGGTTAGTGTTTGGTATCTAATATAAATAATGACAGCATCCCTTTTTAGTGCTGATCTTCTACAAAGCTCAAGAGTGACCATTAAAGCACCCTTTATATGTACAGGATATTGCTGCTATTACAACTTACATAAACATTCTAAACCTTTTCAGCTGATTGACAAATGCTCATAGGCACTCTGTGAGCTAGTAACTGAAGTTTCCTCTACTGTTACTACGATGGCTTCTATTCCTCCGAACTAGCAAGTTTTTGTTCTCTCTTCTTGTCATCTCTACTGTAAAGGTCATGACCGCTGCCTTACCTTTTTGAATTCAATTAAAAGCCAAATACACATCCTTTGATAAGGAAACCTCAGTATACTTTGCCAGAAATCTAATAATAAAGACACTAAAAGTCATGATTTAAAATGGCTATGTCTTTCATGTAAATATTTCAATTTTTAAATGCAACCTGCTTTGATGCCAAAACTGCTAAAAGGAAAATGCTTAATCAGTTTTTGATCTTTTTCTAATTGGATAAGTTATTCTGGATTCACTATTTTACCATAACTACTACTATCCTATCACCCTTCTTTTTAGATTGTTGCTGTTTCTAATTTGCTACTTTTATATTATATCTATTTTCATTGATTCCACTTAGGTGTCAGTATATATGGTGAGAAATTCAATGATGAAAACTTCAAGCTAAAGCACTATGGAGCTGGCTGGCTATCGATGGCAAATGCTGGCAAAGATACAAATGGTTCACAGTTCTTCATTACCACTAAAAAAACTGACTGGCTTGATGGACGCCATGTTGTTTTTGGTAAAGTCCTTGAAGGGATGGTAAGATACCATTGATGTCCTATTTTCTTTACTTCATTTTTCAATAAGCTTTATGAGCAGTAGTGCTTGTCAGAAATGTTTTTCTTGCACCTGCTGTCTTATAATTTCTAGGTGAATCTTTTTGCAAGTTATTTTTGTATTTTTTAACATCATATATAGCTGGTGTTATAGTAAATTCATGCTAATGTCTATTTAACCTTTTAACATTCAGACTATTCTGCCAAATGTAATGTTTATTTACTTACATTGTTTTGAATTAATCATGCATTATCTCACAGCTTTGAAATTTTGATGATGTGATTGTGTAATTGTACTAAGACATTGTTCAGTAGATGTGAGAGGCCAAATCTGGCCAGTTTGGGCCAGAAATAGCTGGTTTAAATACTAAAGAGTTAAACAAACAACACCTTTTGATCATTCTGAGCCACCTATGTGAGAAAGCCTAGAAAGATTACTGTGCTGTTCTTACTTTATAAAGAAAGTATGAAAATCAGAGGCTCATTTCTCCAGTTTTAATGATAATGTCAAAAGCAGATTTATGTTTAGCTCCTTCACCTTTTAACTAAGTTATAGGAATACAATACTCTTTGCTGATTTTTGTGATTGAAACCTGTGGTCCCATCACTGGAAGATTTTTATTAGCAAGTCTCTAATATTGTTTTACATTTTAATTAATTTATCTTTTAATTGCAGAAAGTGGTTCGTGAAATTGAAAATACTAAGACTGGTGAACAAGATCGACCAGAAGTTCCAGTTATCATTGAAGATTGTGGTTCACTTCCAGTAGATGAACCATTCGCTGTTTCAAAAACCTCAGCTGACAAATAAATTTTTTATGCAATATTTCTAAATCAAGTTTTTCTGGGTGTCTTTTTAATGAAGCGAAATGCTTGTTTTAATGTGGGAAAAGATGTCCCCTTCCCAACCCCTCTTTCTCAAATATGCCAAAATGTCTTCACTTTGTAAGTGAACATTTTGATTTGGAATTTAGTTTATTCTTCAAAATAATATTACATTGTATTCAAAGTTGATTGTTATAAATGAGTTTGGTAATGAGCAGTGAAGCCAGCCACTTTTACCCATTTGTTTACAAGATCTGTAATAGAAACTTGATAGCATATTTAGATCTGGGTGCTTAGTCAAGCATATTTTGTGTGATGCTTTCTGCTTTCTGGTTTTAGTTAAGTGGCTTATGCACACAATCTACATAGGCTTTATGAACCTAGTCAGATTGATGTAGTTATATGTAGCTTGAATAGCTTCAAGTTAGATGCCTATAACAAAAAATATGGGTTGGAATGGAATTCCAAAGGGTTGATTTTTCTGGAGAGAGACTAGAAAAAAAGATTTGTGCAAAAACTGAGAAATGGAGAAATAGAATGAGTGATAAGAGAATAAATGATTGGTGAGCTTCAGTGGAAATATGCAACTGGCTAGTTCTTAGGAGCAGCAAAAAGATAACGCATTTGTTGTGTAAAAGTTGGAGTGTATTAGTGAGTTCTTGCCAGTCAACCAGATGGATTTCTTTTCTCTGTTTTAGGATGTTTTTTTGTGTAGCAGTAGTACCTCTTCAGCTGAGGCAATGGTTTTCTTCAGCTTTTATTAAAGACAACATGTTTGGGACCAAATTTTTACTTTTAGTTCTTTGGATGTAGTTTTTGCTAAGTTATGGATGCGAGAGCCCTTTAGTTTTTCAGGTCTCTTAATAGAGGTGATGAATGTTTGATGTCGAGTATCTATATTGACTGGATGGCGCCAGTGTGCTGGAGTGAAAAGTGGTATACTTTGCAAAAGAATGAAATTTGTTAGAGGTGACAGCAAGTAGGTCTTTAATACATAAGAGGAAAAAATATCTATTTTTCTCTCCCTGCATTAGTATGCAGTTTATCTAGAATGGTTAGCTGCTTGAAATTCCCCACAAGGCAAGTTTGATAATACTGCTTCTAATTGTTACGTATAAATAAAATCTAAATTGTTTTTGTTTAGTTATCCAAAGAAGTGTTTTGATCTAAAAGACTTTTGACTTTAGTTTAGTGATACTTCTATGTATGACTGCTAATCATTTCAGCCATTGGTTCTTGCTGGTTGTTGGACAGTGTTTTCAGAAAAGAAAAAAAAGACTATATCCATCAGTATATACAGTTCCTTAGCATTCCTCTCTTCCTTTTTCTCTGCAGGTTTCTTCTGAACAACTGAGATTGTGTCCAGTGCCACTTTCTTTCATTGATTTCTATATTGACAGAACCTATTGGGTTTATTTCTATTGTTGAAGAAAAGCTCCATACAATGATGGACTTACTTCACATTTGAACTGAAGATGTAGATTTTACTGTTTTGGAGACGAGTCTTGATTTCTGGATGTTATTTCAGCTGGAGAAAAATGACATGCTTTCACAGCAGAAATCATTTTTTTTTTTTTTTTTTTT
>NC_068983.1:92758481-92762449 GCF_001194135.2 Octopus bimaculoides
GGGAAAAAATATGACAGTTATCATGGTGACAGTTTGTCGAACTCAAAGAAATATTTCATTATGAGCATGTCTTGTTGAAATGTACAAATATTACCTCAGAGAGACCTATGACCATTTCTTTGTTTAAATTAAGCCAGCATACTTCACTGGGCATGTACGACAGTGTACATGTTTTAAGAAAAAAAGTTGAAACTTCCTGACGCGGGGAAAAAACTGACCAACAAGAACTTGGTCGCCAGAACTAACCAAGACAATAGTTATTGTCCCGTGACCAAGTTCTTTTCTTTAGCATCAAGTCACAGTTATTGGTCAGTTTCAACTTCCCAATGCGAGGGAAAAAAAAGTATATGCTGTTTGAGCCACCCTCTGCATATATAAACAGTACTTTTCAGCCTTTCTTCCTTTTTAAATTCTAGGAAGAGCCCCTACATGCCTGTATTGCATTTCAGGATGGACAATCAATGCCACATAGTGGATTCCGTAATACCCATTGGTAACTTAATGCGAAAGAAATATATTCTCAGAGAGATTCAGGGCATGGCAAACAGTTCAAACTTGACCATAGAATTCTTTGCCTCTGTGGGGCTAATAAAAAATTCAGCTGAGTGTTGCAATAACCTGATGACCCTTACACCAAAGAAAAGAACTTCTGAATGTGGAGATGTCGAACTTGTAGGCACTGTCGAAGTTTGAGAAAAGATACTTTTTTTGCGGATCCCCGCATATCACTGGCACAGCTCCTAGTTTTAATCTATTACTGAGCTGAAATGGATTGTAAGCAGTCTGTAGTTATGAGAGATGTTGGGATCGGATGGAAAGCAATAGTCAATTGGTATAACTACTTTTGGGACATTTGTGCCATGTGGTGCATTGATAATCCTGTCCAGCTTGGTGGGCAGGATGTTGTTGTCGAGATAAATGAATCAAAGTCTATGCATTCCAAATAACACAGGTCATTATATGCCGGGCAACTGGGTTCTTGGAATAGTGGAACATGGGACACTAAGATGTGTATTAGTTCCTGTCCCAACCGAAGTGCAGTGACACTGCTGCCAATAATCAATGACCATGTGCTGCCAGGGATAAAGATTATAACCGATTGGTGGAAGGCATATAATGCTTTGCAAGGTCATTCAACAGTGAACCACAGTGCTCATTTTGTAGACCCCAACGACCCTACGGTCCACAAACACAGTGGAGGAGTTGTGGAGCCACATAAAGACGAAATATCGCAATATGCGTTATTTTCAACTTATCTGTTAGAGTTTAGTTGGCGACGATACAATGCTTTTATGAATTTCATAAAATGCATTAGGCAGTATTATACTGTATAATTTAAACTTCAAGAATGTTTTTTATGAAATTCATAAAATGCATTGTATAGTCCCTCCTCTTCTCCTTTTTAGTGGTTAAAAACAAAACATGGACTAGTATAATTGATACGGCGTTCTCGTTTTCTGATATTTGCGATGCATAAACTTCGATTCTGTTTTATGCTTGGAAATTTGTGGATTTTACATACACACATGAAGCAGGTAAAAACAAATATGCGAGGCTTTTTTTCTGCAAGTTTAAAATGAGACATTGCTGGCATAATTTCATTATATCTATATTCCACAACCCATAAAAACAGAACAGGCACACATAGAGACAAGGACAAGCACGCACAAAGACAAGAACAAGCATGCACACAACTCATTAGCTTTCTTCTCCTCCTCCCATTTCGGCAACGGCCATTTGGCACGGAAATACTCGAAGTCGAATGTTTTGATTCTGTCTAGGTACAATAGGGCTTATATCATCAGTTATCATTCTCCACCCGGAAGTCCCTTTTCTTTCCTGTTGACCAACTTCCTAACAAGCCTGCAGCGAAGTATCTGTCTCCAGTTTGTCTGCCGTGAATCCTACCCTACACATTTCTGTTTTTGGGAATTTTCAGAAAATGTTTGCATATTTGTTCTACACACGGGAATTTATATGATTATGAAAAATAAAGTTTTAAAATTTTTTTCATATTTATCTTTTGTTTCAGTCATTTGACAGTGGTCATCCTGGGGCACTGCCTTGAGGAACTTTTAGTTGAATGGATCAACTCCAGGACTTATTTTCTTTTTAAAGCCTGGTACTTATTCTATTGGTGTTTTGCCAAACTGCTAGATTACAGAGACATAAATACACTAACAGTAGTTGTCAAGAGGTGGTGGGGTCAAATAGACACAGATATATATACATACATATATGATGTGCTTTGTTCAGTTTCTGTTTAGCAAATCCACTAACAAGGATTTGGTTGGCTTGAAGGTATAGTAGAAGGCATTTGCCCAAGGAACCAAGCTCTAGGACTGAATCCAGAATCATGTGGTTGGCAAGCAAGCTTCTTTATTTCATTAAAATTTGCCATACAGGCATTACAAGGAGGGGACAGACAAACATAAAAAGGTGAAGAAGCTGTGACGATTAAAAAAGTTCATTTTATCAAATGATGAATTGTTTAAAAATTTATGATACACACTGCAACATGCGGTGTATTCCTTGAAGGAAAGGCATCCGGCCACCAAGGTAGAACCTTTGTTTTTCTTCCGGGGCTCCACTTACCTGGTGTCACTCACTCCCAGCTTTCTTGCCACAAACTTCCATCTTTCATCGAATCTGTTTTGTGTTTCTTCGAATCTGTTTTGTGTTTCTTCTCCAGCCTGATCTTACTACTGAGGTGTTAACTAGAAAAGTTAAACAACCCCTGGCCAGATACAAAGGTACCTGTCACACGCGTCTTCCATACTATATCTTTCAGTATGGCTACTACGCAGAAAAAGCAAGTCTTCCTCTCCCTGTTAAGGGAAGGAAGCGGCACAATCTCGATAATAGACTCAGTTGATAGTTGTACTCTTCCCATTGATGACAACAATTGTTCTATGAAAGCTATCAGTCCCGTTAATTCTGGACACTCCACAAATGTGTGCAAGATGGTTTCCCTGTCCTGCCTGCACCTCGGACATGTCAACGAGACAGCACTTCCGTGCCTTAACAGTTTATCACGAACAGGTAATGCCGCACGGAAGCACTGCCAAGCCATTCTGGTAATTGTCCAGATCCCCAACCTGAAAGCTCTCCTGGACAGATTAATCAACTGATTTTCATTGTAGCCCAGGGTCTCCCACAAGGCGTCTTTGAACATAAACTCCACTAACCTGCTATAAAAATCTGCGGTGGAACTCCTGCTGCTGGCATTGTCCGCCTGAGAGAGCAGCTGAAGTGCCTGACGGCACTCCAGCTGCCAGTCCCCCAGCCTAGATCTCTGCTTGATCCATGTACCAATGTCCATTAAGGACGTTAACTGCTGAAGATAGAACCGAACATGCGGTGACCACACCTGCTCTCCATCCAGGTAAAGCCAGAGGTGCCTCAACCTTAACGCGAATTTTCGCATCTTCAGCCAAGGCATCCCTAGCCCACCCTTTAGCGGTTTCTGGCAGCAAGTGGCTTTCTTCCCTTCCACAAAAAGCGGAAAAGGATTCTCTCCAACTTGTTCAGCCACAAATCGAGGCAAGGCACCACAGTTAGACGGTAGGTGATTACTGATGCTATAAACATCTGCACCACCTCTGCCCTCCCTAGCAAGTACAACGCCCGCCCAGACCAGGTCTGGGTTAGAGCAGTCACCTTGCTGGTCACCTCACTCCAATTTTTCTCTATCTGAAGATCTGGACCAACCCAGACTCCGAGCAGCTTAACAGGACCTTCCGTCTATTGTCCCACGACATTATTGGATGCCATTGGCTTGCCACTCCAGGTGCTGAGTTGCAAACCGACTGACTTGTCCTTGTTAACCTTTGCTCCTGCCACCGCCCCGTAACTTTTGATGGCCTCTTCCACTACTGGAAGCTGGCCCTCATCCGCCACGATGATGGAGATGTCATATGCATACACCGTAGCTCCTCTTCCACACCATAGATCATGCGGCGCACCCC
>NC_068983.1:92762829-92765565 GCF_001194135.2 Octopus bimaculoides
GCGCACGTTTGCACTTCCCCTACAAGTTTGTCCACGACATGCGCCAACCTTTTCGCTAGCACCTTGGCCAAAATCTTTAACTGTTCAACAGACTTATGGGCCTGAAATTTCCTATTTCGTCCCCCTTGCTTGGGTCCTTCCTGATCAACATCACCATCCTTCGGCTCGCAGACTTGGGAATTCTCCCATTCTGCTGCCAATTGGTGTAGACGCTGGCCAGCAGGTGCCCGAACAAGTCTGGCATACTTTTATAAAATTCATAGGGCAGACCATTGAGACCCAGCGACTTCTCCCCGGAGCATTTGCCTAGCACCTTGATCACCTCCTCGGCTATGATTGGCCCTTCACAGCACTCAGCCTCTTGTGCCGATAGACGTGGGCCACCGATAGACGTGGGCAGTCACTAAGGGCCTTACCATGATCCAGCGTCCCACCCCTCCTGAACAACTCGGCGAAGTGCTTGTAAAGCGTCTCACACATCTCTTCCTGTCCCTCGACCGAACTCCCATTGTCATTAATAAGACCTTATTGTGGTATCATTGCCACGTTGGGTTTCTACTGTATGGGCCCATCTGGCAACATTAATTCCCTCATGGCCCAATGTGCGCACTTTAGCCTGAACTCTGCACCCCTCATGTTTGGCTTTGAGGTGATGGTCCAGGGCCATTCTCGCTGCCAAAATGTGGGATGCAGAACTCAACCTCAACGCCTCCTCTAGGTCCTTAACTAGTTGCCCTTCTATTCTAACCTTAGCTGGTGGCTAAACCTAACAGACTCGAAATGAATGGCTCTCTTGAGGGTGAACCACCACCGGTAAATGCCCTCTGTACTAGTTCCTTAATCCAGCTACAATATGCCTCGCAAGTCAAAATAGACTTGTTTAGCTTCCAGTAGCCGGATCCTCTCTGAACTGAACTATCTATGTCCAATCTACACTTAACCATTCTATGGTCAGTGTAAGCTACTTGGACAAGCAGTGGACAGCTAAAACTATCCTCATCTCTAGTTCTTATCATTATTCTGTCTAAGTAAGACTTGAGCCTTCCGTCACCATTAATCCAAATCCACTCTGGGACATTTGGGTGGTCAAGCCTGTAACGATCTGCTAGCTGAAAGCGCTTAAGCAGATCTACGAGGTGTGGGGAAGCAAGCTCTTTATCATACAACCACACCTGCGCCTATTTTTTTAAAGATTTAAGAGACAAAAAAAAAAATCATAAATTTTCAAAACCCTTTTTTTTTTGGGAAAATGATGATCCCTCCTCCCATCATTCCGAAAGCTGTGGGGGAAAAAATTGGAAATTTCGCCGTCAAAACAGAGAAATTTCAACTTCTGTGGGTTTCCTGATCTGAAACTCCTCTTCCCATATTGGAAAAAGAAAATCCCAACAAATTTCCTTATAATCGTAATCTATGCTGCTTGAAAGGTATTTGTATAAAATTTCATTAAAAGATATTCATTTTCCAGAAACGTTAAAATGTATCTATTTTTCTGGAAGGAAAGATCACCGATATCTTTTAATGAAATTTTGGTTAATGTTTAACATTAACCTAACCTATTAACCACACATTTTCTTATTATACATTCCAGATTTCCAGGAAATTACGTTGAAAATCTTCCCAGTGACTTATTTTGTGCCGAATCGTGTTTCTCAGAAAGCCGGGTATCATTTATTTATTTCAAGTAACCATGACATTGCTGCATTTTTAGCAAATTACATCACGATTCTTCGCATTTACTAATCATATGATTAGAAAGCCGGAAGTCATATGACAGTTGAAAACGAAAGTATTCAGAAATGAAAGTTACAAACGGAAGAAAATAGTCAAAATGAAATTATGTTGTATATAAATATACTTTGGTAAAGAATTAACAAGATATTGTGGCGAGCACTATGATTTTAATTAATTGAGATTATACTGATATAAATTCGAGATGAATTACTGAATATAGAAATACAATTCGAAGGGAGCTGACTACAACCCAATAATTTCTTCATTAAGTCAAAGTTAGCCCCCTTTAAATGCTTTCTGATAAGTAAATTTACTGCCCACGCCATTTTACTTGCTGCATCATCTTTAATTTCATAAAAAAGACAATCAAAAGTCATGGAATCTGGTATTCCCGTGGAAAAGAGACGCTTCTGATTATCATTTTTCACATCTTCATATGTAAGCACAGGTGCTTTTGCCTGTGTTTCACAATCCACCATCTTACTTTCCAAGGTCTGAGTACTATTTGTATAAATAGGTTTATTGATAAGATCACATTGTATTCCTATTTCCTTGGTACGAATTTCTTGTACAGTCTGCACTAACTTGTGTGTAAAAGCTGAGAATGATTCAGGATTAACTGGACCACAGTAATCATGAAACATTAAAGAATTGTTCAGCATAGACATGGTAGGACTTACGAAGCAACCAAGCTGGTATCTAGTTCAAAACGGGGGCACCAGTATTTTCTTAACGAAACACTTTGAAACTTGGGACACTGGTAGAATGTGTCATATAAAACATCTTTTTCTCTTAGTCTTCTTAAGAAAAATTATTATATTGCAATATATTTCATGTTAAAGTTGTCGTATTTCTGTAATTTCAACCAATGACTGACGTCCATTCAGCCGAATACATTAGGTGCTGACTACGTAAACAAACGATTCTGGCGGTGATAAAATTATTATTTCCTTGTCAAAAAATGGCTGAAGCATATTGGCAGTAGCTAATAAACCTTTCTAT
>NC_068983.1:92768100-92769764 GCF_001194135.2 Octopus bimaculoides
CGAAATTCCCACATTCAATCAGAACATTCACAACGATTTCAATGTATTTATTCTTTGAATGCAAAATGCTTTATTAAAAATACCTATACAGCAACACAACACTTATTAGTTTAAACTTTCGTGTTTAGCCCAAGGTAGACCACTTGAATTTTAACATGTTCTAATCTGTTAATGAGGAGATAAATCAAAGAGATATTTCACTCATCTACTAACTGCGTATATGACCATGCGCTTACTGATGTTTTAAATACTTTGTTTGGAAAAACGGATGGCAAGGGGTGATCTGTCGATGGTCCATTAGAATTGACGAAATGCTGGGAGTAAATCCGGCTATTTGCAGTGTAAACAAAGTCTTTTCTCACAAGTCTCGATCTCTGAAGCCAAATACGACGAATAAGCGACATTTGCAGGGTATCTATGAAGTGAAATAACTTTGCCGTCTACATTCTTCCCTCTATAATTGCTGCATATACAACAGTATTAGCGCGATTTCTTCGGAGACATATTAACCGGTTATACAGTCTGTGAGTCATTAGTCCGCGTATGTAAAAGCAAGTCACTGAGCATGCGTACATGTCATACGGGAGAGTTCCAATCAGGGGCGGATAAGTAACTTATCGGAACCACTTATAGGCATACGCAAATGAAATCTCTGAAAACAAGTTGTTTAGTTAATTGAGTAAGGGTACCTTCTCGATGTCATCAATAATGGGTACCCTTGGTAGGTGCGATTTGTGTATAGTCTCGTATACATCCAAACAACACAAAGAAAGTCATTTAAAGGGAAAGAAGCATCAAAAAAAATTTTCTGAAAGAGAACGTTTTTGCACATCTCTACCTATTCGGCAGGTAGAATCGCCAAGTAATGTACAGCCGGTACACGCAGCTTTGAGTAACATACCCCCATATAATACCGAAGCCATTACAGAACCGACAAGATCACAAAATGTATCTATTAACGTGCAGACGACACAGACGTGCAAAGAAGATGAGAACATTGTTTCGCTACGGCCCACGTCTTTAGATCGTAACGAATTTATACGCATTTATAAAGATGAAGACGACGAGATAATAGGATATAAATGCACTCTTTGTTCTAAAAAACTTCAATGTGCTAGTGCTGTAACTTCTCATTTGCAAAGTAGCGCACACTGCAAAAATGTCTCCGAACAACCATCAAAACTTTATAATTTACCTCCTATCGTACACCACTGTGAAGACCCGATCGATGAAGCTTATTGCTTGACAGATTCAATTCCGAGAGGTTACCAAGTCGAATTGTTTGAAAAATCTTATTGTTACGACAGCATTATATTTTTACCCACAGGTTTGATAGATATTTTCTGCTTTTTTAATATATTTTAAAAATAATTCCCGAAATATTGTAAATTTGCTCATTTTCAAAGGGTAAAAAAACACGAACAGAAAAAAAAAAACTTACGAACATTGGATTTCAGCAATAAGAATCGACCCCCCCCCCAAAAAAAAACTTGAAAAAAACCATAAGATTCAAGACAAAATTTACTCTCACTTAGTGTTTTTTTAGGACTAAAGCAATCATCGATTCTAGGATTAGTTAAATTTTCATTTTAGTATGTTACTAAATCGAAAGTAAGTGTCCCACCCACGTCTTTGGATATTTCAGAAAAATGGATATTTTTTAA
>NC_068983.1:92770470-92774609 GCF_001194135.2 Octopus bimaculoides
AAAAATGGAGGATATTTTAATATTTTTTAATGAAATTTTCTACGAATATGTGCTATACCATGTAGATTCCGAATAGACAAAACTTTTGGGGTAAAATGTTTTAGGAGGGGTGGGTGGGGAATTTCCGGAAATTCACCGGCGCCCACTTCAATTCGTCTTAACTTTCAAGAAAATAGATATTTTTTAATGAAATTTTCTACAAATATACCTCGGACTATGTAGATTCCGAGAACATATGAATTTTTTGGGAAAACAGTTGGGCGTTACTTTTGAGGACCGTTCCCCCACTTGGGGGGTGTTTTGGAACAAGTCGTCCATATTAGTTTCATTTTCTCCGTTTTTTGCGTTTGTGCATCCGTAGATTTCTAGTCTCTCTCTCTCTCTCTCACACACACATATATATGTAATTAAAAAGTTCAAACAGGGAATTATTCTTTTCAATGTCTTTTTTTTAGAAACGTTTAGACCTTTAGCTGGTATTTTTAGCATTAGTTTTCTGGTGACAGCTTCATTGCTTGCTTCTTCAGTAGAAATCTACGGATGCACAAACGCACAAAACGGAGAAAATGAAACTAACATGGACGACTTATTCCGAAACTCCCCTGAGTGGGAAACGGTCCTCAAAAGTAACCCCCAATTGTTTCCCCCTTCAAAATCCCTACGTTCTTGGAATCTACATAGTCCGAGGTATATTTGTAGAAAGTTTCATTAAAAAATATCTATCTTCTTGAAAGTTAAGACGAATTGAAGTGGACGCCGGTGAATTTCCCGAAATTCCTCACCCTCCTAAAACATTTTCCCCCAAAAGTTTTGTGTATTCGGAATCTACATGAGATAACACATTCGTAGAAAATTTCATTAAAAAATATCCATTTTTCTGAAAGTTATGATCATCCAAAGTCGGTGAGGAAGGGGTGCAGAAGTCCGTAGTTATGCCCGATTTTTGTATAATCGATCCATCGTAGGATCTACTAAGTTTCGTGTGAATTCCCGTGTGTAGAATACAGATACGCTAAAGTTTTCAAACAATTCAAAATAATAATAATAATAGTAGTAGTAAAAAAAAAAAGTTACGAGGTGTTTGTTATATGGCGTGCTCAGAGTAGAATTCCGTGTTTATATAAATATCTGGCAAAGGTAAAGAATACCACCCGTTTTCGGCGATTGGGGTTACTCCGAAAACGGGTGGTGTGCGTATTCTTTACCGACTATATCAGAATTTAATATGAAAAAATAAATTTGGTGGGCTCGTACACGTGACCGCCCAAAGTCTGGGGGGTAAAACCCTGTAGTTATGCCCACGTACATACTAACACGTCACGTATATCTACAAAATGAAACTTGAAATTTCGAAGAAATTAGTGATATGTGTCGTATGTATGTGAATGTTCTTGTTTTCTTGTCAAATCAAAGGTAATTTTTCAGATTAACACCCGCATGATCTTCACTAGGGTTTTAGGGTTTGGGTTAGGGAATTCCGTCCCTAACCCTAACCCTAAAACTTTAACCCTGACCCTAAAACCCTAACTCTAACACCCTAGTGAAAATCGTGCGGGTGTTAATCTGAAAAATTACCAAATCAAATTCCGATATAATCGTAATTTACATACTCTGAAAAGTATTTGTAGAAGGTAATCTTTCAATATAAGGTGTTTAAAAAAATAAATAAAAATTAACGGGGAAATAAGGGGAGATAAATAAGGGAACTTACTGTTAAATAACGTAGACATTGGCTATAGCCACCGAAAAATGAACAAAAGTCTTTTTCTTTGGTACAGAATTCCTCCATAATAAACTAGTGTAAATATGAAACAAATAAATTGTCTGACGTTCCAAACTGACGTCGTAATTTTCTTTTTATCCGCATCCATATATTCTGCACATTTTGCGTATGGACGTCGTTATTTGTCGGATAATAAAATTTCATTAAAAAATTACTGATGTTATGAAGAAACAAAGCTAACGTGTGTGAATTTCCCGAAGCTCCTTCCCCCTCCACAGTGTGTAAAAAAAAAATGTGTATGAAACGAATATGAAAACAAAAATGCTCGCAAATCAACCTGGAGGTGGGAAGAGGACTTTTTGAAAATTCACAAGGTCTTTGAGGAAAATAGATATCTTTTGATGAAATTTTATATAAATACCTTTCAAAGAGCATACATTATGGTTATAAAGAAATTCGTGGGGAAAATCTTTTCCGATGACATGGGGAGAGGTCTTTCGAAGAGAAAGAGGTTATTCATAAATTATTTTTTTGCTTGAGGGTAATGGAAAAAAGTTTGAAAAACGGTGGAACCACATGCCTTGCCACCCATGAAAAAAGGGTGCGCAACAATCTCTACAGCTCACTGAAAATGAACGGCTGAAACAAGTGAAACAGCATGTTTCACGTACCTTTTGTATATGTTGGGCTTGTTTTTTCACTTTAAAGGTAAACGATTCTCATAGAAGCAAACACGATATTAAATAATTCTCCGTCATACGTCTATTAAGAACTTTAACATACTGCCAAAATGGGATTTCATCCGCGTGCGTCTATGTGTAGGTAAGGGTGTGTGTGCGCTGGGTGGTGAGGGGTGTGTGGATCAAATTTGGAGTTTTTCATATAAAGTTTGAAATTATTTAATTTTTTGTTTTTTGCATATTCAGAATCTCCGTCATCGAAAACCAAAGAATCCGCTGAGAAAAAAATAAAAAATTCCGAAAGCTTGTTTTTTTTGAGGGAGGAGTGTGACTGACTGTTGTCCAGCTCCACCTGAAAAAAGAACTTAGATTCATTTTTTTCTTGTTTGAGTAATAGAAAAAGGTTTTTAAAAAGATCCCATGTATCATGATGAGAGAGAAAAATTCATAAATATGGTGTTGAATATGGTTTCACTATAGAAAAAAGTTAAGGCTGATTTAGCTGTTGTTTTTAGCATATTCACGACCGTCTGATATCATCCACATTTGTTTAATATTTTCGGTTAATTACTACAAGTTTGCTGAGCCACCAGTTAGCAAGTTAACAGCCTAATGGGTGTAGGAAGATCTGTATTGAATGTTTTACAGTATAAGCCTAGTTGGGAGTAAGAAGAATGTTTTAAAGTGTAAAAAATGCACCAACGTACCTTTTAGGAGTTATTGGTGAGCAACATCAAGAACCGGGATACATTCTTCCATATCATCAGGAACATGAGTATAGTCTTGCAGCCTCCAAAAAAAACTAATGAAGTCGCTGGGTTGGCTAGGTCTCATTCCAAGTCAAACAATACACCTTTTCAGGCTTCCCCCATAAACACTCAGTATTTTGAGTCTGAATAGAAAGGTATGCCGTTTGAAAGGTATTTATATAAAACTAGCAAACGTATGGTTTAAGTTGCTTTGAACTACTGAGAAGGATAATGCACAGCAATCTATGTTTCCGATTAACCTAGGAATGCAAAACCAAATTGAAGGCTGGCTATTGTTGAGGTCGTTGCACTTTTTGATGCAAAGTAGAGCTACTGAAGTGTTTTGGGAGTAGATTACAGATAACGACAATAAAATATAGTGGTTTTACATGAAAGTGAAATTGCTTGTCAAAAACAGCCACATAAATGGTGTAAGGAAGACGTTAAAACTTCCACTCTGCGATTTTATTCAACAGTAAAGGGAACTATTTTTTTTGGAAAGAAGTATGATTGGTATGTTAAAAAATGGTAGTGTACGACCACTCTGAAATTGACTTCAGGTAACGATGAATGAAGACATGAAGAGTTTGACTTCAGTTAAGGAATACTGCTTTGCATCTTAAGCAGTTCACAGTTGAAAGATGTTGCATTGTAAGGCAGACAAACAATAAATAAAAAAAAAAAACGTGAAAACAACAAAAAAATATTCTGTAATGAAAATATAGGACCATACAGATTAAAACAGTATGGAAAACAGTCGAAACAACTAAATAAACAAAATGCTTTCACTTTACAAAATACACACCAATACACATAAAGAAATATAGAAAGTAATAATACACAATTACAACATAAATAAATAATAGAATAATTGTGAAAACCACTAGAAAATATTCTCTAATGCCAATATACAACCATATACATTAAAAAAGTATAGAAGACCCTACATACAAAAAAACTATGTACATACAATCATCATCATCATCA
>NC_068983.1:92778454-92780354 GCF_001194135.2 Octopus bimaculoides
GAAGACTTTTGGTTAATAATATGACAGAATTAAGGCAAGATAAAAAAATGAAAGTCGTCTATATATAAGGCATTCTACCTAAACTACGTCTTTAAGATATGATTTGTTAGTAGTAACGCTAAAAGGAAACTATTTCCTAAGGAACTCAAGAGAAGGATAAAAAGAGCAGATAGAGAGGAATAAAGACAAAAAGGAAAGTAAAGATTGAATGTAAAGGTGAATCAAGACTAAAGTTGGAGTTGAAAAAAAAGGCACTTACCCAGGCAGTGGTCAAGTAAATAATGGCCTTTTTGTATTGAAAGAATTCTGAAGGGGCTTTATTTTTAGACTGGAGTCAAACGGTGGAATCTATTCAACCATGTTTTAAGTCTTTAGCAACACCAATTACAATGAATTTGGCAGTGGTACTAAAAGATGGAGAGAAGTATTGACAGACAGAAACTGGGTGGGAGCTGTCTTCAATAATTCAAGTAATGCTATACATTCAAAATTAACCATACATGCTGGTTTTGTTGTTGTTATTGTTGCTGCTACTGTTGTTATTGTCACTTACTTTTTTGTATTTTGACGCTACTTGCCTTCAGAACTCCCTAGGGAATTTTACGCTAGCTTCATCACTTTTATTTATTTATATATTTATTTTTTTCTTAGTTTTGAAACGAGATCGAACTTCAGCATTTTATACCGATAGATTTTAGACACTTTTTTTCTGCAACTGGTAAGATTATGTAGGGGGTGCAAATTTTGATCTTGCACTCCCTGAAAATTCTAGGGGGTGCGGGTGCACCCGCTGCACCCCCTGTTCCCAGGCCCTTGGTCTGTAAATATTTACATACAATGTCTTTAGCAATAGTGGTAATGTTATGTTTATATTCAGTTCTTCAATGACCAGTGGGATAGAAAGTATCTGTAACAGGAAGATCATGTGGCAAAAAGTAATGCCTCAGTTATATCTTTGTCCAACCTGTGCCGATATGGAAAAATGGACTTAAAACGAATGAATGATTGAAAGTTATGGAATAGTAACCTTATTTTTACTGAAGAACATATTTTTGATTGTATGATATTGAAAAAAGAGCTATATCTACTGGCCCTGTTAATGTGGGTTCAGTACTGCATGCCTGACAACCATTGATTGATAACAATGCCAGTTAATAAGCTCCTCTTTGTTAACTACCTCTTTAGAGTAACACTTGTTAATATACCATCAGTCTGTGGCTGATTGGTCTGGATGAGGACAACTGTGTGAAGAAGTGCTGAACTCTATTGGCGGAGGCAACCAGTCTGAGGATAAAACTCAATCACTGATGATATCAAACTGCTCATCTGTTTTTATGTCTGTACCACTTGCATGTCATGAATATAATGAGATATTCACTACACGTGAAAAATGTTATTTTAATAATATATTTATTTTTATCTTCCTTGTAATGAACAAGAAAAAAAAAAATACAAGAGGCATTGAAATGATTCGAGCTACACCATTGGTCAAGGAGGGAGATTTGGCTTTTATTTCTAGCGGGTCACTCAACCTCAGAAGTTCTGTAATTATAATTGGTGAATGAATGTCTAATATGAGTGTAACAAAGCAAAAGTAAAGATCAATAAGAGGAAGTGTGAAAACAGTGGCATTGCTTGTCAAATGAAAAGCAAATTAATTCACTGTAGTTGCAAAACTGGACAGGCACTGAATTTACTTTCACCCCTAATATTTCTTACATACTAACCAATGTTAGAATATTTAAAAAAAAAAAAGAATATTGACTTAGGAAACTAAAAAGAAAAGCTATTTTACATTAGAATATTGTCATGAAGATTGTAGAATTAGAGAAGAAAAAAAATTAGAAAACACTGAAAAGATTGTTGTTATTTTGCTCTTTTACAGGAACTGGTAAAACTC
>NC_068983.1:92780364-92783883 GCF_001194135.2 Octopus bimaculoides
TAGACGTCCTGTGTTGTTCATTGTTGACAAAGTACTGTTGGCTTTGCAGCAATTCAATTATATTCAAAATGAGTTGAAAGATCAGAAATTTTCCAGGTTTGTCTTTGCCTTTTTTTTTTTTGTTTCTGTTAGTTGTGTATCCATTTATCTGCAAATACTTTGGATATTTGTATATTACTGTTTTCTTTACTAGCTGATGTATTTCCTACTGCTAACTACTTAAACATGAAATACAAATGGAACTTGTGTCCATGAGGCAAACAAGAAATACCAGAGTTATCAGGTCATTAAGAATAAAATGTCCAATTTTCTTATGCACCAAGTTTGACAGTTAACTCCAATGTTTTATCCTAACAATTTTTTGTTTTGCAACATTGAAGAGTTACATCATCACTTTTCGAAATGTAATTCATTGTGTCTGAGTTTTCTCTTGTAAATCAATTTTTGTGAATTCATGAATTTGTATTGAGTTATGTTGTGGAACCAATGCATCCCAGATAGTTAAAACATCAAGGAAGTGTTTGATGAAGATGTGGCGAATGAACACACTATATGTCGATGATTTGAGAAGTTCCAGTCTGGTGACATTACTCTTAAAAATCAGCCTTGTGGTAGATCTAAGACCAAGGTGGATAATGATGAGCTGGAAACTGTAATTGAAGCAGATACATTTCAAATTACATGTGAATTAGCAGCAAAGTTTGATGTTTTGATTCCAACTGTATTGGACCATCTGAAACAAATTGGCAAGATAAAGAAGCTGGACAAGTGGGTACCACATGAACTGAACGAGGGTCAAATGACACGTTGTCTTGAAACTTGCTGTTCTTTGTTGTCATGGCATAAAAGCGAACTGTTTTTGCATTGTATTGTTAAGTGTAATGAAAAATTGATTCTTTACAACAATAGCAAGCATTCTGCATGGTGGTTGGATGGAAATGAAGTGCCAAAACACAATCCCCAAAAAAGCAAGTCAATTACAGCAGATATATACATCAACCAATTGGATTAAATGATGAGTGAACTTGTAATTAAACAGCTGAGATTGGTCAATAGAGACAAACCAGTTCTCTTGCAAGACAATGCTTGACCATATGTTGCATAAAGAATGCTACTCCAGTTACAAGAACTGAACTTTTAAGTACACTGTCATTCACCATATTCACCAGACCTTGCACCAACTGACTATCATGTTTTCCAGGCATTAGACCAGTGGTTCCCAACCATTTTCAGCCCAGGGACCATTTTTTACTTGAAAAACTTTCTAGGGACCACTTCTACTTTTATTTTATGCTGTTCTATTTTCACACTAAAATACTTATGAAAAGATGAAATAGTCTATTTACACTTTAAATTTTATTTTAGCAAACATAAGATAAAATTTTAAATTTATTTTAGTAAACAAAGATAAACACAAGAAATCAAAATCATTTTTCATAAAGTCGGTCATGTTTAGTCCATTCAGCTCGTGACTAGCTTGATATTGGTGTTTCTGACACAAGATATCATAATCAATTTTAATGAAATCATTTAGTCTTAGTCTGATAGTTCCTCTGCTGCTGACATCTAATTTATTTCTTTTTCTACAACAGTTGAAAATGCAGATTCCACCATCCATGTAATAGGGAAAGAAATGATGCTTGCTTCTACATGTTGAAAAATATTTGGGTGTGATTCCTTTATAGATATGTAGGCAAAGCCACCTTCTTTTTCAACTCTTCTTCTCAGTTTCATATACTCTTTCAAATCCAACAACATTTCAGCCAACTCAAAATTTTCATCTCCTGGCTCATAATTTTCTAGGTCTATAAACCAGAGTGGATAATCCATCTTTAATAAATCATTGTATCTTCTCTCAGTCTACATGAAGACCTTCACAATGGGCAATGATTGCAGCAGTGCATTCTGATGTAGGAACTGCGGTGTTAAAATTTTGAAATGATGCCAAATTTTTTTTTTAAACTGTTTTTTCCCAAAATTTTAATTTCCCTATATACCCTTTGATAAAAGTGTATCTTCTGAGAATGGGTGACCAAATCTGATTTTCTACCTTGCAGATTCACTGTTTTAAAAATATCACTCATGTAAAATATTTTTGATTTAAACTCAGAAAGTCTTTCCAAAATTTTCTTAGTGTTGTAATGAGTCATCTGACTCTTGAACATGAGAAAGTTGATTAATGGTTCCCACAAATTCACTAGTCTTTCAAGGCTCAGGCCTTTTGACAACCATCTTCAGTGTGAAGCAATAGGGTTTTAAAATCTTCATCTTCACAGAATTGCATAAAAAAATCTGTTATTCACTGAGTTTGATTTGACAAAGTTGATTGCATGTATGGCAGTGTTGAGTGCTTCTTCCATGTGTCCTCCAATATTCTTAGCAACCAAATGCTGTCTGGATAATGTAATCATCATCATCGTTTAACGTCCGCTTTCCATGCTAGCATGGGTTGGACGATTTGACTGAGGACTGGTGAAACCGGATGGCAACACCAGGCTGGAGCAACTGATTTCATTCTAGAAACAAAGCCTTTCAGTTTTCCAGTTATGGCTGCAGCTCCATCTGATGTAATGTTGATCAAATTAGTCAATGAAATATTTTTATTAAAATACAGCGTTACTTCATTGAATATATCTTCTCCATTAGTAGTTTCAGACAAACTTTTAATGAATAACATTACCCTTATATCATCTTCATAGATGAATCTGACATAGACCAGAAGGTTAGTTTGGTTATGAATTGTGCTATCATCAACCTGGATAGAAAAATTTGTCTTTTGGAGAATTTCCACAATCTTCTCAACAAAATTTGACATTTCATCCTGTCTTCTTGTAATTGTGTTATTTTAGAGTAGATGCAGCATCTTTTCCCAGAACCTCATTTGCACAAGCTATCATAGCAGGGTTGACAAGTTTCTCACCATAAATCTGGGGTGCTGCAACCTTGTCAATAATTTCAGAGACCAAATAACTTGTTTTGAGTGTCTTTACTTTTTCAGTATTTGCTTGAAAGTCGAGTAGTTTGATTGGCTGTATTTTCCTTTTATTCTCAAAATATTCCCTACCTTTACCAACAGATGAGGGATGTCTTAATTTCTGGTGCTGTTCCAGCTTAACTTTCTTCAAGGAATGATTTGTCGTGATGGCATCACATTCAAGACACATAGGTTTTGAGTCTACAGATACAAAACCAGATATGATAAAATCTTCTTTGTAGTTCCTCAGTTTTGCCTTTTTAGCAGTTGGTTCACACATTATTACAACTGATCTTAAAAAAAATAAAAATAATAAATACTTTATTTCTATAAATTAAAAGTATCAAATTTATTATTAAACAATATTGTGTAGTGATCTAGTAAAAATATCAAATTTATTATGAAACTGTTGTGATTGTAAAATTTAAATTATGTAATTCTTGATTGTAATATATTATTGATTATATATTATACATTATTGATTCTCATGGAATAATTATCGAATTTTGTTTTCTTCTTATTATTCTGTCTTCATATAAATTATT
>NC_068983.1:92783949-92786997 GCF_001194135.2 Octopus bimaculoides
TGATTTCATCACCTTTTGCTCTCCAGAATTCTTCACTGTCAGCAGAAAGAAGCTAGTGATAAAATGGCAAAATTGTATTGATAATTTAGGTGCATACTTTGATTAACTGCATTGCTTTTTGTTGAGATAAAGTAAAATAAACTTTCAGTTCCAAATCACACATTTCATTCTTAATGACCTGATAATATTGAGTAGAAAATTTGGTGCAAGGTCAGTAATTTTATGAGGTAAGAGTTAAGTCTATTACATCGACCCTACTGCTCAACTGGTACTTATTTAATAAGCCCTGAAAGGATGTAAGGCAAAGTTGACCTAGCAGAATTTGAAGTCAGGACATAAGGATGAATGAAATGCCACTAAACATTTTGCCTGGTGTGCTAATAATTCTGCCAGCTTGCCACCCTACCAGAGTTAATATTAACAGCTGTTATAAAAAGGTTTTAAATTTTGATCATTGGATTTGGCATCTGAGATATTCAGTTTCTGTTTTCCTATACCAACAAATGTACAGTATTGTACAGTTACCTTGTGATTATTTTTTTTTACTGCTTTGACAAGTATGATGAACATTATGATTTGCTGATGAGGTCAGAATAATACTAAAACCCATCCAGAGTTGTTTTCCATATTTGCCTGGAAGAATGAAAATAACATTAGTTATAGACTAATATAGTTTTTCAACACAGGTATTCCTTCCTCCTGCATTAAATATGTTAACACTAACATAGCTATTTGATTTGGAGACCAGTACTTTAATTTCACAATCATTGTTAATTATTTAACAGCTTCACACAACATCAGTTCTAACATCAACCCACAGCTTGCATTTCTATTTTGCAAATTCGGTTGTATCCAACAGAGGGGACAACACCTGTTATACATCTGAAACAACAGCGCATCTACCATGTTCATCATTCTCTGGTGGTCATCATTGAGCCAATCATTATGTCACTGCCTGGCTTGCTAGAAATAAGAGCAGAATCTCCATATTTATACTTTGTTATCTTAAAAGATAAGAGCACATTGGATAATGTAATCATAGCATGGCTGTGTAGTAAGAAGTTTGCTTCCTAACTACATGGTTCTGGATTCAGTTCCATTGTGTGGCACCTTGTGCAAGTGTCTTCTATTATAGCCTCAGGCCGACCAAAACCAAAGAAGCCTGTTGTGTATATGTGCGTGTGTCTGTTTGTTCCCCCATCACTGCTTGATAATTAGTGTTGGTGTTGACATCGTAACTTAGAGATTTGACAGACTGGTAGAAGAAGTACTAGGCTTTTAAAAAAAGTCCTGGGGTCGTTTTACTCAACTAAAACCCTTCAAGGTGGTGCTCTAGCATGGCTGCAGTCAAGTGAGTGAAACAAGTAAAATAAAAGAATACCTGAATAAAATACTGGGTGCTTATAGCTGGAACATCTCTGAATATAGATCATCAGCTGGAGCAAGTCTGACCTAGGCTTCCTAACAAGTGATTGTCAACAATACTTCTAGCACCCACTTGTGAGCAGGAAGTGGTGTGCCACTCTTGGTATTCTTTGGCACTCCTGGTATTGTTGTACAAGGTTATTACAATAGCATTTAATAATTCAAACTGTTACAGCTGAATAAATGAGAACTAATATGTTGTATTGGGAACATACTGAAATATATTTGGATGTGATGAAAGTAGTAAAAGTAACAAGTGAAGTGGCAGAGTGGTGGTGGTGGTGGTAGTAGTAGTAGTGTTAATAGTGACAGTCATGGAGGTAGCAACTGTAGTGGTGATAGTAGTAGTGGTAATAGTGACAGTTATGGAGGTAGTAAAGTAGTAGTTATAGTACTACGTGGTAGTTGGTGGTAGCAGCTACTTTTGATGGTGTTATTGTTTTTAATTAACATTTTGTTATTATTGAAAGTTTATCTTAGGTTTTTTTAAATTATAAGAATGCAAATGTATTTGATTGAATTAAAAAATTAACTATACAATTTTTGCTATTTAATACTTCCATAAACTTCTTAACAAATAAATGCAATTCATAAAAAAAATGTTTTTTGTCTTTATAGATTTGATACAACAAATATTGAAAATATTATTGAAAGGAACCTAAAGATAATTTGTGTCTATGGTGGTCATCCTGGGTCTGCTAAGGAACCTTTATCAATGCATGATGTTATTATCAGTACAGCAGGTCAGTTCTTTCAAGTTTCCTTTTATAAATATTCCATGTAATTTGTAAAATAAGAGATATTCTTCTTCTGCATTTTCTAAATGCACCACTAACAACTATTTTGTAATAGTGATCTTGAAATGGCAATGGGGAATTCAACATTACTGATTAGTCTGGGAGAAGCTAGTGGATGAATTGGTGTGTATATGGCTGTGTGGTCAAGAAGTTTGCTTTGTAAATAAGTGGTCTTGGACAAGTGTCTTCTATCATAGCAATCAGTTGACCAGTGTTATGATAGAATTAGAATTAAAATTAAAATTAACCTTGAGGTACCACAAGGTCAGCCTAACAACTTATCACCTCATCTAATACCACCCTTCTTATTAAACTATTCCTTCTCATTGTTACCTTTGCAAATTCCTCTAATCCACCACATCCCCATCTTCCTTATAGCTTCCCCATCCTCACAAGTGGCATTCTTTCCCTTCACTCATTTCTCCTCTTCAACCAAAAGCACACAATACTACCCCACTCAATTAGATACTAACCTATCAACTTCTCCCTCCCTCTATTCAATTTCATACACCTCTGCATATCTCAGTACTCGGTCATGCACTCTGATGTTGCAAATCCAATGAAGCATACTACCTTCATTCCTCTCCAGTCTATGCATGCCCTCCACAGTTAGAACCCATGTCTCATTACCATGTAGCATAGCTGTTCTTGTCTCACTACCATGTATGTATCATCATCGTTTAATGTCCGCTTTCCATGCTAGCATGGGTTGGACGATTTGACTGAGGACTGGTGAAACCGGATGGCAACACCAGGCTCCAGTCTGATTTGGCAGAGTTTCTACAGCTGGATGCCCTTCCTAACGCCAACCATATATATATATATA
>NC_068983.1:92792248-92794642 GCF_001194135.2 Octopus bimaculoides
AACAATGCATAAATCGTAATTTTTAAAAGAGCAATGAATTCTAGGTGAATAGAATATAACGTAGCATGAATTTAGGAAGCTTAGAAAATGAATAAGTATGAATTTAAGACAACAACTGAATTCAATTGAATTTCATGGAGAGAAACAAGATAAATAATAGAGGGCAGACTAAAGCGCAAAATGTATGTATAAATACGTATTTATATATAAATGTATGTTTCTATGTATTGGGTTATCCCATAAATAATGTGGTTTTTTCAATTGCATGAATGGAAAGTCGGAGGAGGACAGGATAAAATTACCTGCATCAACTTGCTATAAAAGCAGGTAGTAATTTTACCTTTTACTTATTCTTAGTGCAAGTTTTGAAGAGTGCAGTTCGATTTTGACAGTTATTTTTTCAAAGCTATAATGGAAGTGACCATCTTTGGTTTCAAGACGAAAGCTGTTCTTCCATCAGGATAATGCTCAGCCACATACAGTGAGCAGTTGAATGGTTGGAGCAGTTTGAATGGGAAGTGACAAAGGAGCATATTCAGCATATTTTGCTTTATGAGTTCAATAAATCCAACAACACAACGAAGAGTGAGAGAAATATTAATGCAGTAGATGTGGACCAAACAATAAGTGTAAGCCATTGTCAACGGTGGTTCCAGACATTCTGAGCTGGAAACTACAGCCTTGAGGATGAGCCTTGTCCTGGAAAATCTGTGGAGCTTGACAAGGATGTCCTGTAAACTCTGGTGGAACAAAATCCCATCGTAATTGTTGAGGAACTAGCAGTGAAGCTTGGATTTGGTCATTCAACCATTCATCAACACCTGCGTGCCATCAAAAAAGTCAGCAAATTGGGTCAATGGGTTCCTCACAAACTTTCCAAGTCTAATTGCATGCAGAGAGTGAAATGTGTGATCTTCTTAGCTGTCATATCTCATGAATGAACCATTGTTTTGGACCAAATAATAACTGGTGACAAGAAATGGGTTCTCTATAAAAATGTCAAGTGCCAAAGACAATGGGTTGGGAAAGTAGAAACATCAGCACCCCAGGCTAAATGTCTTCACTCACATAAGATGTTGTTATCTGTTTGATGAGATATGAAAGGTTTAGTTCACTTTGAACTTTTAAACCCAAACCAAACAACAACAAAGGAGATCTACCGTGAGTAGCTTGAATGGCTTAAGTCAATGCTAGAAGAAACATGACCATCTTTGGTTTCAAGATGAAAGGTGTTCTTCCATCAGGATAATGCTCAGCCACATACACTGAGGATGACATTCCAAAGGTTGGAGCAGTTTGAATGGGAAATGATGCCCCATCCACCACATTTGCCGGATATTACCCCATCTGATTATCATTTATTCTGCACTCTTCATAATCATGTAGACAGAAAAGATACGAAATCTGTAGATGAGGTCAGAACAGTACTGGTGGAGTATTTTTCATCAGAGACAAGTGAATTTTGGAGGAGGGGTCTTGCATGTCTACCAGATAGATGGAAGAACATTGTAGAAAATGAAGGAGAGTATATTTTAAATAAAAAAAGAACTTTATCTTAATTTTGAAAAATAAAAGAAGTATAAAAGACACATTATTTATGGGATGACCCAATATATATACGTGTATACATATGTACATATATATATATCTATATATGTTAGTATATGTGTGTGTGTGTGTGTGTGTGTGTGTGTGTGTGTATGTGTATATATATATATATATATATATATATATATATATATTTACGTGGAACATTTTTGAATATAAAAGCGACTATTTTATTATGCCAGCTGCAACCTAATGCTACCAAATGGCAATAATAGATTTTTGGGGTTGTACTGAGCTGTGTTAATGTAATAATAATAATCATATATGGATGGAATATATAAATATTTCAATGCATCACTATGCACATTTCCACATATCACATGTTTCTTGCGATCAAAGTCCGTATTCCTGGGATGGTTACACTACTTGTGATTTGTGAAAATGTGTATAGTGACACATTAAAATATTTATAAATTCCATCTATGAATTACTATTATTATATGTATTATGATTGACCGTTGACTGAACACTATTCAATTTTTTTTCTCCGTGTTTTTCTCCTTGTCTCCGTATTCTTTCTGTTGAAGAGCGTAGCTCGAAACGTCAAAGACTTTCCGTATTCCCGAGCGTCATACTAATATATACTTTTGTTATTTACACCACCTGTCCTCGTCTGTTGTTATTTTTTGTATATTCTCCCATATATATATATATAGTTTTAGGGAAAAGAACCAAGGTTCATGAACTCATCGATGAAAATCCACTGTCACATATAGAAAAATTAATAATTAAAAGCACAATAAATGAGTATAATATAATACAAAGTAAATATCATAAGATAAAGAT
>NC_068983.1:92796694-92798631 GCF_001194135.2 Octopus bimaculoides
GAGAGAGAGAGAGAGAGAGAGAGAGAGAGAGAGAGAGAGAGAGATCAGGAATGAGGACAGAAACAGATGAGCTGCTGTAAAGGAGATACATGGTTAACCTGCCTGAGGGAAGAGCAGGAGGAGAGAGAGAGAGAGTGGGAGATAGCAGGATAGGGATGGTGGTAAAGTTTCAGGCATACTCACAAGGGATGGGGATCAGAATATAAATGGGATGGTTGAGTAAAGGAAGAGAGAGATATAAATAGTGGCAAGTGCCAGGGTATACCCTTGAGGTTTGACGGTTATAATATAAGGGACAGGACATTGCCAAAGAAGTGTTAGAGAGTGGGGAAGAGGAATGCAGTGACTGGTGAAACTTGGGTATATAGAGGTGGGTGGGGCAACTGAAATATGGCCATGAGGATAAGATTGGAGAGTAAGAGGTAAGCATAGTGCATGAAGGAGGAAATGTAAAGAAGACAAAAGATGTAATTTGGTTTGTTGGGGTAGGGTATGTGAAAAGTTTTCTTGTTACGTGTGGGTAGAACACACAGCACTTCTGGAACTCAGTTTTGCTGATGTGGGCAGGTCTTGTCAAGAACCTCATACCACCAGATATCTCGGTCCATTGTCATTTCTTCTGTGAAGCCCAACATACTTAGATCAGTTCTTACCACTTATGTATATGTATATATACATATATATGTATATGTGTGTGTGTGTGTGTACACAAAGTGGTATCAAAAAGTTTCCGGATTAGTTCTTTAACACACCAACAGATGGTAGCACATGGTTGCATGCACAGTAAGAGCTAGCAGTGACCTTCATGAGACAGTGTGACATCACTGTGTTAACTTCGCAAGTTATGAAATTTGTGTTTTTGGGATCATGTGTATTTTGTCATGGGTAGGAACAAAGAGCTAACGTGAAATTTTGCGTTAAACTTGGGAAGTCAATTACAGAGACATTGAGTACGCTTCCGTAAGCTTATGGTGACAAAGCAATGGGTTGCATGCAATGTTTTGAGTGGCATGGGTGCTTCAAATGCAGAAGAACATCCCTGGAAGACCTGCTGTGAGCATCACTCCCGGAAATGTGGAGAAAATTTATAGGCTTGTGTGTGAGGATTGTCAGAGAACAATCAATGATGTTGCTGATGTTGTTGGTCTGCCATATGGGTTCGTGCAGCAATTCTGTCTGAATTGAACATGCAGCATTTGTCCCCCACCTGCTGACCACTGAGCAGAAAGAACGTTGTGTTGAAGTCTATCAAGATCTCTGTCAGCATGCTGCTGATGGCCTATCCTTCACGTTGAGTATCATCACCAGTGACAAGAGTTGGGTCTATGGGTATGACTCTGAGATGAAGCAGCAGTCGTCACAATCAAAGAGCTTCATCTCTATAGCTCAATCAAGAGCAAGCTTATCGTTTTTTCTGATGCTCACAATATTTAGCATTGAGAATTTGTTCCCCAGGGCCAGACTGTCAATCAAGAATTCTACAGCGATACAGTTCTATATTTAAGAGATGAGGAATTATGTACATTATTTACATTTGACAAATATTTGTCCTCATCTTGTTTGTTGTTAACACAATGTTTTGGCTGATATACCCTTCAGCCTTCATCAGGTGTCTTGGGGAAATTTCGAACCTGGGTTCTCATTTCTAAGGTATTTTTCAATGTTATTATTATTATTATTATTATTATTATTATTATTATTATTATTATTATCCATCTGGTTAAGAGCGCGGGCTACTAACCCCAAGATTCCGAGTTTGACTCCAGCCAGTGACCCTGATGAGAAACGCCAACGTTTCTTTGAACAAAACAAACAGTTCAAATCCAACCCCAAAAAACTCTACCAAGAACTGGGTAAAAATAAAATAGACATTACTTCAGCACCAACAGCAGAAGAACTAGAGAAATTCTGGAAACAAATATGGTCGGTGAAGCAAC
>NC_068983.1:92800840-92801799 GCF_001194135.2 Octopus bimaculoides
AAAAATATTCAGACAAATACATAACAAAAACACCAGGACTTACAAATATATATAACATACAGAAAATTGCACTACTGGGTACTGCACACATTCTACGCAAAACACTTTCAATACAGTAAACATAAGAGCACCACAGCAAACCACAGCACATACCCAAGGCGCACAGAGCTGCGCTCGGTAGTGAAGTGAAAGCACGTTATAAAAATAAAACTACTGAATAATAATAATAATAATAATAATAATAATATCATCATCAAAAAATACCTTAGGAATGAGAACCCAAGTTCAAAATTTCCCCAAGACACCTGATGAAGGCTGGAGGGTATATCAGCTGAAACGTATTAACAACAGATGAGGACAAATATCTGTCAAATGTAAATAATTCTACAACGATGTTTTGAAGCATTTGAGGAAGGTCATTCTGCAAAAGTGACTGGATCTGTGAAGCGCAAAGAATTGTATTCTACATGATAATGCACCATCACCAAGCTCTCCTCACTCATGAGTTTCTTGCCAAAAACTACATGGTATTGCTTCTGCACCTGCTCTATTTTATTGTTGAGATCAAGAGCAAATCACAGAACGTCCTCGATTCACTTACAGAAAACAACTTCCAGGCCAGATTCCAAAAGTGGCAGGAATACTGGGACCAGTGTATTGCTGCTCAAATGACTATTTCGTAGGAGATGATGTTAAAACTTAGGTAAATAAGTTATTATTTATTAGGCATAACTTGTTCAGGAACTCTTTGATACCACCTTCTATGTGTGTGTGTGTGTGTGTGTGTGTGTGTGGAAGTTGTAGACTCAGGAAGACACAGGATGAAGTACTGAAGGACAACCTCAGGATGCTGAACCTTTTGGGCAAGATGACAAACAATCAAGATGCCTGGCGCCTTACTGAACTCAAGAAGACCTGTGTTTTGCAGCAAAAGTGCTAATGCCAGTCCCCCCCCCCCC
>NC_068983.1:92801846-92806028 GCF_001194135.2 Octopus bimaculoides
TGTTTAAGAGGATTGGACTGCAAGAGTCCTGTGTTGGTGTCACATAAAAAGCACTCGTGCTGGTGCCACATCAAAGTGCTTGTGCAGTGTCACATAAAAACACTCAGCATGCTCTGTAAAGTGGTTTGCTTTAAGGGCTTCCAGCCATAGAAACCATGCCAAATCAGACTAGAGCCTGGTGCTTGAAATTATAATACTTAACACCTGTTTATTCCATTCTAACATCTGAGATTGATATGAAATAATCATCATCATCATCATCATCATCATTTAACATTTGTTTTCCATGCTGGCATCGATTGAATGGTTTGACAGGAGCTTGTGTACCAAAAGACTGTGCCAAGCTCTACTGTCCACTTTGTACTGGGTGCTTTTTATAATGGTAATAAAAATGATCTTTTCTCTTGTCTTCTTGATGAGAATAAATCAATCTGAGACTCTAGATTTGATAAATGAAATACCAGAAATGTAACGA
Source organism: Octopus bimaculoides (assembly GCF_001194135.2). Taxonomy (NCBI): domain Eukaryota; kingdom Metazoa; phylum Mollusca; class Cephalopoda; order Octopoda; family Octopodidae; genus Octopus; species Octopus bimaculoides. Next base: position 92,802,322 of record NC_068983.1, read on the forward strand.
ATTTGACTTCTATTGTACCTTCCTCTAGAAATGTTATGACTATATAAGGAAATACAGTCTGTATTATAGTAGAAGAGTGTTTGACTTCACAAACTTAAAAAGAAAAAACATGTAAGTTTTCAAAATTTTCTATAATTTTCTACTTGGCATTTTTTTTTAACAGTATACTGTGATCTTCGAATGAAAGAAAATGTCTTAAGATGGAAGGATTTCAGTCTTGTGGTTATTGATGAAGTCCACCATTCAGACAAAGAACATCCATTCAGAAAACTTTTGAAGGAAGAGCACCATACTTTAGAAGAGACAGATTGTCCCCAATTACTAGGACTAACTGCCTCACCTGCTGGGAAGGAAACTATTCCAAAAACTATTACGATGCTTCAAACGTTGGTAACTAATTTAAACAATTCGAAAATTAACATTGTGAAAGAGGAAGTAAAAGAGCTAATGAAGTATAAATCTTCTGCTCAGTTAAAAATCTGCACTGTTCCTTTCCAAGATGCTGAGTTACCATATATAGCTGAGTTTAAAAAATATCTTTTAGAATGTTTGAAAGTTCTTGTGGACTATTTTGATCTTTCACAATACATAATACCATCATCTGAGGATTTAATTGACAAAAGCTTTCTGAATGAAATTGAGGAAAGATTAAGGTCTGTAACCATCATTGGAGAAATGGAAAAAGGGACAATCTTAATTAATCACACTAAAGAAATTGTTTCCCTTATTATAGATGCTCTCGATGGAGGAATTTCTTGTATAGTTGAAGAACTAAAATTTCTTTCTGATCCTTCAAATATGAAATATTCATTTACACTTGCTTCTGGAACTGGTCTTTGTTGTGATAACATCAGATCAGTAGTTAACACAATTGTAGTGAGCTATAATATCCCTATTTCAGCACAGTTTAACTATCTTGTAAAAACTATTGGTGAATACATAACTGATGATCGTGATATTCTATCTGGACTCATATTAGTAATGGTGAAGAGAAGGAGAACTGCTGTTGAACTTTGCAAGATGATGAAGACTTCACCATTGGTTAATGAGAAACTCTCTGTTGTTAGTATCACTGGTCATGGTGGTGGTGGTGGTGATGGAATGAAAGTAAGTTCACAGAGGAAGGTATTTCAGGAAATAAAAGAAGGTAAACATCAAATTATTATTACGACTTCTGTAGCTGAAGAAGGTGTTGATTTACCAAAGTGCTCTCTAGTGATAACACTGAATCCACCAACTTCAGTTATAACTCTGGTGCAAATGCGAGGCCGAGCACGGAAAAACAATAGCATATTTTTGGTTGTCTGTGAAAATACGAAGAATGAAGAAAACATTAGGAATCTGTTAAGTGCTGAAAGAATAATGGAAGATGCTACAGAGTATATGTGTAATAAGGAAAGGTCACCCTAGATATTCTAATGTGATTTAATTGAAAAAAAATGTTCTATTCTTATTAAATCTATTTTCCTTCATTCTTAGTTATTTTATATATTTTTCAAATATTTTCAGCATTTCACACATATACACACACATTCATCAATATTTAAAAGAGGATGGTTTCTGTTTTACATGCTAAATATAACATTTTCAGACAGAGTTTTTAGAAATAAAACATGGGATAACTTTGGGGATCAAGTGATCTAATTTTGTGAGAAATGAAGTTGTTCAAGGTATAATGAAAATTGGTCAAACAAAATGTTGGGTCAAGCTCAAAGAGCCTTAACTATAACTCTGTAAACCTCACTGCGCATTAGAAAAACTGATATTTTACCATTTTTTGATTTCCATTAACTTCCTTAAACTTGGTTAAAATTGCATATACTTTTATGTTAAAATATTCATTTATTTTCATGTAAGTTTTATAGCATAATAATTAATTATTATAATGATAATAAAATATTTTTAACCTTATTTACTCAAGAACTTCATTATATTCACATTTCACTTGGCTCTATTTTTACTCTTCTTCTTTCTGTTTGTTTACTCTCTCTCCTACTTATTCCTATATATGTCTGTCTCTCCCTGTCTCTTCTGTTTGATTTTCTCTCTCCCACTCTTCCTCTTTCTATGTTTTACTTTCTTTTCAACTTATTCTCCTTCCCTTTCTTGTCAATTCTGTATCAATTCTCCTGTCTATCTGAATCCTCCCCTCTCTCTATATATCTATCTTTCTGTCTGTCTGTCTCTTTTTTTTCATTCGCGTTTCCTTCTAACACTCTTCCTCCTCCTACTATTGTAACTTCCTCCTCTATCTTCTGAACATGGTTTACTACCCTTTCTTTCCAGTTTGCTCTGCCTATTCCTCTCTATCTCACAACACTAGAGAAGTTAAACTGCCCACTGGGTCATGTCTTCTCTCTGGTTGAGTCTTGTCTTTTCTTTCCGGTGACCATTGCCTGGTCAAATTTAATTAACACCATGTCCGAATTCTCATTAATTCATCAAATTAATACTTTTCTTCCTTTTCACTGTGCTCATGGGTAACCTGAATAGCATGAACAGAGGGAAGTACAGGTGTTATGTGAGACAATGCGGTTGCTTGACCTGTTAGAAATAGCAGCCAAATTGCCCTCAAATCACTTCCTACTGCCTCTTAGAAAAGATGCATTTGATAATGTATTTCTAGACATATTGTATCAGAAATACAGAATGGCTGGTCAAGCTGAAACATCCTGCTAGCTCAGGAGTGGTCTGGGGCTAAATAATCAGATATGTTTTATGTCCAAAGTAATGTCTATATTTATGCAACACATATATATTAAGCTCAAGTTAAATGATTGTATTGGTCAAGCACATTTAGTGCTTGACCCAACAAAATGTTGGGTGAAACTCAAATGAATCTTGACTATAATTCTGTAACCTTGTTGCATATTAGAAATATCGATTTCTTTTTTGTTTAATTCTTTAATTTCCATTTGCTTTCTTCAACTTAGTTGAAATTGCATATCATCATCATCATCATCATCATCGTTTAACGTCCGTTTTCCATGCTAGCATGGGTTGGACGATTTGACTAAGGACTGGTGAACCAGATGGCTACACCAGGCTCCACTCTGATTTGTCAGAGTTTCTACAGCTGGATTCCCTTCCTAACGCCAACCACTCCGAGAGTGTAGTGGGTGCTTTTACGTGCCACCGTCACGAAGGTCAGTCAGGAGGTACTGGCAATGGCCACGCTCAAAATGGTGTATTTTACGTGCCACCTGCACAGGAGCCAGTCCAGCAGTACTGGTAATGAACTCGGTCGAATGTCTTTTCACGTGCCAGGAGGGTGACGTTGGTAACGATCACGCTCAAATGGTGCTATTTATGTGCCCCTGGCACGGAAGCCAGACAGCTGGTGCTCAGGCAACGATCACGCTTGGACAGTGCTCTTAGTGATCTACTGGTGCCATCATAATTTTGCTTTCGCTTGCCCCAACAGGTCTTCGCAAACCGAGTTTAGTGTTGAATGAAGAGACGTTGGTATGGGTGCCAGTCTACAAATTTAGTTCGATTTCGATTTCACTTGCCTCAACAGGTCTTCGCAAGCGGAGTTTAGTGTCCAAAGAAGGAATATTACGCGTAAGTGGGCTGGCTACATCCCAGGCAGAGGCCTTGGATTTTGATCTCACTTGGCTTGCTGGGTCTTCTCATGCACAGCATATTTCCAAAGGTCTCGGTCAGAAGTCATTGCCTCAGTGAGGCCTAATGTTCGGAGGTCGTGC
>NC_068983.1:92806284-92814372 GCF_001194135.2 Octopus bimaculoides
CGGAGCATACTGACTTCATTCCTTGCGAGCTTACGCATGTCCTCAGCAGTCACAGCCCATGTTTCACTGCCATGTAGCATGGCTGTTTGTACACATGCGTCATACAGTCTGCCTTTTACTCTGAGTGAGAGGCTCTTTGTCGCCAGCAGAGGTAAGAGCTCTCTGAACTTTGCCCAGGCTATTCTTATTCTAGTAGCTACACTTTCAGCGCACCCACCCCCACTACTAACTTGGTCACCCAGATAGCGGAAGCTATCAACTACTTCTAGTTTTTCTCCCTGGAATGAGACAGAAGTTGTTTCCTGTTTGTTTACAGTGTTTATTGCACCTGAACATCTGCCACATACAAAAACTAACTTGTTTCCTGCACATTTTCAGTGTTTACCCTGGAATGTGACAGAAGTTGTTTCCTGCACATTTTCAGTGCATATACTTTGTTAAAATATTCATTGTATTTATAACCTTTATTTTCATATAAGTTCTATAGCATAATATAATGATTAATTATCATAATAATAAATGAAATCTTTTTAACATTATCTACTCAAGCAAGCCAAGTGAGACCTAAATCTAAGGCCTCAGCCAGTCCACTTATGCGTACCTTCCTTCATTGCACACTAAACTCCACTTGTGAAGACCTGTTCAGGCAAGTGAAATCGAAATCGAGTTAAACTCGACGACTGGAATGATCGAATGAAGAGAAAAGGAAGAGGAAGAAGAGTAAAGGAAAAGAAGAGGAGAGAGAAGAAACATGAAAGAGAGATAGGTCTGGGAAGAAGGATGATGACCCAGATGAAGAGAAAGGATTGAAAATGGAATGGAGGAGAGAAAAGAAAGAGGAAGAGTTTATTATTAAAACTATTGTTTTTAAAAAGTGCAACAAAATGACCAATTTTTTGTTATTTTCTTGAAAGTTTGACATTTTTCTGTAAAACAGGAAATTTTTTCGATTTAAATACTATATATAATTGAAGAAATAATGATGACTGTGTCACATACTTCATTCCCAGTTTTAAGGCTGTCTAATACATCAGGTAGTACAATGGATAGTTCCAAGTACCTGCAAAAGTAGAAGACCTAGATCTACTTGGCAGAGAACAATGCAGAGAAAAGGATATCATGAATGGGTGGTCAAACAAAAAGAAACAATAGACAAGGCTGGTCAGAATATGTGGAGTTGGGAACATTAGGGTAGTTTCCCTGTGTAGTATTTTATGCAGTTCATTTGTGGCATGTCATAGATATTTCTCCAGTCCAACATGAAACTTAGTTTAAACAAGTTAGAAAGATATCTAACTATAGAAATCTTTCCAGGAGATCCAAGCATCTTTATTATGAGGAATGGTAGATTTCCCATGTTAATTATTATAAAGCTAAAGCTACTTAAAAAATCCCTCAAAATACAATTTATAGTTTTGAAATTTTTGGTCTTAAGATTATAAGTCTTAAGACCCATGCATTTCATTCCAATGTTAGAGATTGGTATGAAAGCAATTATTTGATATTTTATGTTCTTGATGAGAACAAATCAATTTCTTATTACACTTTCTAACATTGTCTCTTCCATTACTTCTAGCACTGTCTCTCCACTTCTACCCACCTCTTCTATGCTGTCACTCCAATCATCATGTCTACTATGTCTCCATTTCACTCTAGTTTTGTAGTTTCTTTTCTTTTACTCACTCTATTTGTCTCATTGCCCCATATGGACTGAGATAGCTTAGAACAATGAGGACTCCTTTCTACCTAGGGTATAAAGCAACTGCACAAGTGCTGATGCCACAATAAAATGCAGCTAGTACGTCCTGTAGAATGTTTAATGAAGGAGTGGAGACAATGATGGGCTGAAAGTAGAAACCATACCAAATCCAATAACATTTGAGATATGATCCCCTGACCTATCTAGGAGGATAATAGTTTTGAATAAGAACTTGGACAATGATTACCCATCCAATCCATGTCAGCATAGAAAGTGGACTACAGGACCTTTATTTTATTGATTCCAAAAAGACAAAAGGTGAAATCAACCTCAGTGGAATTTGAACTCAGAATATAAAGTGCAGGAAGAAATGCTGCTAATCATTTTGTCCAGCACATTAACAAATCTTCCAGCTTGCCACCTTAATGTATATATTGGCAAAGAAAATGATAAGTGTAGGGCAATTATTGATTGAGGAACGCAATGATCCCATAAATTTAAGAGTGTGTTTTATCAATGTTTTAAATTTCTATTTAATATTATTCTGTACTAATAGCAAATATCTTTTTATTCAATATTATGTTCATTTTGGTCACTCAAACTATCAGCAACAACATTTTTATGACCATTGTCAGTATTTATAATGTTCATAGTTATATTTTTACATTGAATTATAAATTAACTTTGTTGTAAGTTCTTTCTATTAATTTTTATCTCTAACACATCAGTATCTGATCGAGATAGGAACAACTCTTTGCCTTTAAAGACATTTTATTAATTTTACACATATGACACATTTACACATTTAGGCGCAGGAGTGGCTGTGTGGTAAGTAGCTTGCTTACCAACCACATGGTTCCGGGTTCAGTCCCACTGCGTGGCACCTTGGGCGAGTGTCTTCTACTATAGCCTCGGGCTGACCAAAGCCTTGTGAATGGATTTGGCAGATGGAAACTGAAAGAAGCCTGTCGTATATATGTATACATATATGTGTGTTTGTGTGTCTGTGTTTGTCCCCCCAACATCGCTTGACAACCGATGGTGGTGTGTTTACGTCCCCGTAACTTAGCGGTTCGGCAAAAAGAGACCGATAGAATAAGTACTAGGCTTACAAAGAATAAGTCCTGGGGTCGATTTGCTCGACTAAAGGCAGTGCTCCAGCATGGCTGCAGTCAAATGACTGAAACAAGTAAATGAGTATATACAAACATCTTAAATTCTATAGTTAGGACTCAGAATAATAAAAACACAAGAACCTTTTAGCTAATGATGATACCTTTGTGTTGCTAGACCTGTTAGAGATAGCAAACAAATCTCCCTCAAATTATATTCTACCATATTAAAAGTTTGAAATTGTATATGGTCTTAAATAAACTGTGAATAAAAGGGAACGCTCATGGCTGGAATGCTTAGCATCATAGGTCTGGATGAATCAAGGCTGACTTGGTGCTAAACAAATAATAATAAAGAGCAGGACCCATGAATATTTCACGAAGTTAATGGTAAACCTATTGGGTTTTTTCCTAAAAACTTTATCCAACAAACCTGAAAGTGTAGCCTGTGTTGTGTCTGTATGGAGAGATAGTTGCTCATCTGCTACTCATTGAAAGTGAAAGAAATTGGAATACGATAATAACTTAATGCACTTTATATATACATTTTATATATTTTATGTACAATTTTATAGACTTAATACACATTACTCATAAAATAAATATTCACTCTTAATTTTTCCATTTTTCCCATAAATAACAACAAAAAATATATTCCATACATATGATACAACCTTTAGTTAAATTGCATATATCTGCTATGTAAATAAGTGTGAATATTTCATGGAATTGCACTTATGCGTTAAGTGATAGGTGACATAAAAAACTTAGTTCAATTAAAAAAAATACACTTTTCACTCTCCGATCACCACTGCCACCTCCACTATCACCACCATCATCATCATCTCTCTCTGCCTTTCTTTAACCTCCCCATTAGAACATTACCCCTTTGCTAAAATTATATTGTTTTGACTCTCCTCCTCTATATCATCATTACATTCAACAATTTTTTTTAACCATGTAATATTATGTTCCCCCTAACTCACATCTTCGTCTTTTTCTGTGTCACTCTTTGCCTTATCTTTTTTCTTTCTCCTCTCCCTTCAGCTAATCATGTGAAAGCGTTATAATTGCATTCCTTCTACCTCACATCATGGACGCTTTTCTCTAATCATGTGAAAGTGTTACTGACCAGCTAAGTAATGGAATGACAAGCAGAATTATTATAAAGTAATGAGCTTATTGTATATAATGTTCAAGTACACTACAATTCATCAGAAAAAGTAATCAAAACTTTATGGACAGTTCACAGAATATGCACAGGAAGTGAATAGTAAATAAGTCTTTAAAAAAAAATTGGGGTGGTGGCCATCACATTCTAAGTGTGAATGTACTATAGTCATGTCCTATGAAAAAAAAGAAAAAAAAACATCTGGTATATTGGCAAAGATTATCTCACTAACACACTATAACCAATACCTCAAATGTGCTGTTTTTTCTAGCAACCTTTGATCTTGTGAATAAACTACAGTTCATCTTCACTTCACTTCCTCTCATCATACCAGATTGGTTGATGATGTCAGTGTAGTCAATGCCCAAATTGAATTATTGCAGGTTGTAGAGAAAACATTGGCAGAGAAGAGTGTTTCAGAACAGCAATGTTCCTTGAGTAAAAGTTTAGATAATTTAGGTTTGGGAAGGAGATGCTGCAGAGAAGAGAAACAAATATACTGAATGAAACATCAGTATCTAGTTTAGGAACATTTGCAGTTACAATAGAAGAGACAGAGGGGTAAAGGCCCCCTTTGGTCATGAATGACTGAGATTGCACTTGGAAAGTTACTCTCTGAGGCACAAGTCCGGGTTGTTTATAGAAGACAAGCAGTCACCAATGCATACCAGCCTCCACTCTGCATGCCACTGATGTTATCCAAGGGAAAGACAAAGGCCAATACAGCTTGGCACCAGTGACGTTGCAACTCATTTCTACAGCTGAGTGAACTAGAGCAACGTGAAATAAAGTGTCTTGCTGAAGGATACAACACAGCCTGGTCCAGGAATCAAACTCACTATTTCATGATTGTGAGTCTGACACTCTAACCACTGAGCCATGCGGCTTCAACAAGAGACAAAGGGAAGGTACATTATATTGGTGTACTTGTGGTGGTTGTAATACGTGTAAATTATAATAGCAAAATATATGTGATACAGGGAGGATGTCGTGTATTGGTGGCGTATGAAAGTTGCAGTAGAAGAGGTATAGAGAAAGGGAGGATGCAGTAGTGGTTACAATATGATGATAGTAACTGAAGTTTGCCGTATAAGAGACAGAGGAAGTGGTAATATTGTAGTAGCGGTGGAGAAGATAAAGTGGTGATTTAAGAAGGCGTTAGTATAACAGAAAGAAAGAATGTGATAGTGGAAGCAGATTGTTGATGAGCTGAGGTGGTAGTCTCAGCATAAAGATCTACTGTTTAAAATTAAGAAAATTATAAGCCGACGGTGCTTAAAAACCATCTACTATTATAAGGGAGCTAACAAGTGTCAACATTAACTTAAAGGGAAGTAATTCTAATAGGGAATAATTTTAGGCTGATTGCTCACCTCAAGTTATGTTAAACCTTTCCTACAAATTCGCAATTGCCCGGAAATATCGCTTAAATTTACTTCTTCAAGCTTTATCTAAAACCAGTATAAAACATTGGTTCAAAAATATGGTATACACTATTACTAGTTATCACAAAATCACATACTTTGAAAATATTCTTAACCAAAGAATTATTTTCTAAATCTAAAATATATTTCTGGTATTTTGTTAGGCAAATGTACATTAATCTGAAATCACATTTAGTTTGGTGAAAAGAGGAGAAGCTGTACAATATAAGTGTTTCACCAGAATTTATAACATTCTAAAGATCATCGGCTCTCAGTTTTGATTGTCACACATTCTTAGGAATTCGAAGAATTACAAGTGAAAAGTGTCAATTATCTCAACTAGAAGTTGGCTTACAATAATTTTTAGTGGTGAACCAAGACCAAAAGAAGTCAAAAGTGGGACCACAGGAGTTTCAACTCCTGTGGTTCCAGTTTAAGCTTCTTTTGGAATATTATGCAACATCTGAAGAACTGCAACATGTTGGTTGGGTATTAAAGTAGAGTGAGTTTCCTCTCCCCATCAGTCAGATCATCATCATCATTTAACGTCCGCTTTCCATGCTGGCATGGGTTAGATGGATATACAATGCAATTAATCTTTACTTGACAGTACATGCAGGTAAAATATTGATTTCAAATTTTGGCACAAGGCCAGCAAGTTCAGGAGAGGTGTAAGTCATTTTACATTGACCCCAGTGCTCAACTGATACTTATTTTATTGACCCCCAAAAGGATGACAGACAAAGTTGACCTTGGTGAACTCAGAATGTAAAAATGGATGAAATACTGCTAGCCATATTACCAGACATGCTATATGTATATAAAATATTATCAAATAGAATAGTATTTAAAAACAAACATGTTTTATTGTCAAGTAATATGTTATTCAATCATCAGCACTTCGATAATTTTTTAAAATTGAAACTACATTGTCAGTTTTAATTTTCTGAAAAAATCTTGAGTGGCTTAGTGGGATGTTTATTTTAGTTATCAGAAAGCTCATGACTATAGCTTCTGTCATATTGCCCCACTCATCTGACCACACATTATTTGTTACAGAAGATGCTCACTCAACTGTCGCAGAAATACAGGGAAGAATGTATGGCACCAAGAGTTTTTTTTTCACTAATATACAATGGACAAAATATAAAAATTGCCACTTCTTTTCCACACTTAGAGTTCTGTGTTGTCCAGACTTCTACTTTAGAAGCCCAAAAGCTCTTTGCAATAACATCTTCATTAAATAATTCATCAATATTACTTCCTTTCCAATCCTTTGGTTGATCTTAACTATAAGTGTGTGTGTGTGTACTGCACAATAAAAGAGAAAAACAAACAGAATACTCATAGGAGAGAAGGTGTATGTTTCCATAAATATATGTGTGTGTGTGTGTGAGGGAAAGAAGAATTAAGTATGATTGTCAAAAATCCAGTAGTTCTTGGTAGCTTGGTTAAGACAGAGAAAAAAAAAGATAAAAGACAAAAACAGTAAGAGAGATAGCTTAGTCAGTGGTCATTTAGGTGAATTGTCTGTGAAATGAACTGAACCATCCTCATGTAAAACATGTCTTATATAAGGCCTAATATAATCAGTTATTACTGTGTGAATGGGTCAGTTTTCAGAACCTTGTTGTTTCCCTCAGCATATGAAAATTGATTGTTATTAACTTACTTTCCTAGCAGACATCTGATTTTTAAATAGCCTTCTCCTTATTTTCAATTAAAAGAACAATTCTGAATGTTATGATTATGCATGAGTAAGTTTGAGGGTTTTAATTTCAAATCCCGGTTGAATTATTTCTATAGTTGTTTCATAATGCATCAAGAAGTCTAATTAATACTTAACATTTCCTGACAAACCAGGATAAAAAGCATAACAAAAAAAAATTTACACATACTTCGAAAAAGCTGGGAAATAACTTCAAACTGGCTTGGGTGCTAAACCAACATTATTAATTCAGGAGAGTCCTGATCAAACTAGGACAAATGAAAGTCCTAATCAGAATGAATATTATAAGTAAGCTAAATGACATCACAGTTGTTTAGCAATTTGCCAGCAATGTAGAGATCTGGTTATTATTATTTTTTTCACATATGTTAACTGTTGTGTAACTGTAACACTACTCACTGAAGATCATTTTACTAACAGTATAACCAGTACATAAGGAGACAATGAGAGAGTAGTCAATAAACATGCTAGGAATAGCTGTAAAATTCCTTCAAATCTTTAGAAAGTGAGGATATATTAAACAGCGATATGATATGGATGTTGTAGTGTTATATATATATATATCTATATATAGATACACACACACACACACACACACATATATACATATATAGATATATATACTTACATTCATATATATATATATATACATATATAGATATACATACATACATACATACATACATATATATATATATATATATATATACATACATATATATACACATATAGATATATATATACAAACATACATATATATATATATGTATATATATAGATATACATACATATACATGTATAGATATATATACATATATATATAGATATATATACATACATATATATATATGTATATATATCTATATATAATGTATGTATGTATATATGTGGTGGTTGTCTACTCCATTAAACAGAGTTTGACCACCTCCTGCACCTACACCTTAGCCCTTTCA
>NC_068983.1:92814472-92817130 GCF_001194135.2 Octopus bimaculoides
TAGATAGATAGATAGATACATTGATTGATAGATAATTACGCAATGAAGTATAGAATGTGACCCTCTTGAGTGCGGGGCCTGATTGGGAGCAATCGGTCCAATCGGTTTATGGCCATCCCTGACAGTAGTGAACTGTAATCTACTGAGTAGGCTGACCAGCTAGTGTTTAGGGTTGCGAAACAACAATGACTGAATGCAAAAACAATAGCAGTGTGGACGGTTGGTGAATATCTTGCAAAACTCTCCCTCTATGACCTATAACTTGATTATATTGAAGAAAAAATATGTCAGGGCTCAATGAAACCAATGATTTGATATTTACCAGCTTGATAAAGATCACAAAACTAAACAACTTGACAGCTGATCTTTTATATAATTTTTTAAGGCTTATTGGGAGTTAAATAGTGAATGAAATTTCAATTGAATATTTAGGAAAGTGCAAAGTCAACATAACAATTAATGAATGGTGAGGCGACTTACATGTTTGATCCAATTTTTACATTTTGTTGTCCATAACACACAAATTTTGAATAAGCTAAGTGAGCGAGCAAAAGTTGAGGCAAGAATTGATTTTTATTACACCATTAAGGTATTATAAAAATTAATTCTTGCCTCAGCTTCTGCCCATTCACTTAGCTTATTCAAAAGAGAATGACACAAGGAGGTGGCTAAGGGAGATAACTCTTCTTATATCTGTTCTTGGTTCTGCCTAGGTTTTCCTAGGTTATTCTAGTTCAGGCCAGGTGGACGAATGGATAGATACATAAATACATATATAATGGTTTAATGAATGGAACAGCTAGGTAGTTAGTGTGCGTGAGTGCACACGCACAGAATAAAAGGATATATAAAGAGATGGATAGATATAGACATACATAGAGACAGATAAATAGACAAGATAAGCGAGTATATAAATATATAAGGTTCTTTTAATGCTTGCAGAACTTAAACAGAACCATGCTGGAGCACTGTCTTCTAGGATCTAATCTGAATAATTTGACTTTGGTACTTATTTTAAAGTCTAATATTTGTTTTATCGATCTCTATTGTAAATTTGTGGGACATAAACTATAAACATGGAAGTCGACACACACACACACACATATATACATATGTATGTATATATATATATATATACATATCATCATCATCGTTTAACGTCTATTTTCCATGCTGGCATGGGTTGGACGGTTTGACTGAGGTCTGGAGAGCCAGTGGCTGCACCAGGCTCCAATCTGATCTGACAATGTTTCTACAGCTGGATGCCCTTCCTAACACCAACCACTCCGAGAGTGTAGTGGGTGCTTTTTACATGCTACCAGTACAGGAGCCAGTCAGGAAGGCCTGGCATCGATTACGTTCAGATAGTGCTGTTTACATGCCACAGGTCTTCTCAAGCATATCATATCACCTGATGCATCAGGGGTACTCTTAACTAGGCCAGACATGCCTGGCTGCGATCTCACTTTAGTTGCCAGATCTTCTCAGTCGCAGCATATCTCCAAAGGTCTCGGTCTCCTGTCATTGCCTCAGTGAGGCCCAATGTTTGAAGGTCATGCTTCATCACCTCATCCCATGTCTTCCTGGGTCTACCTCTTCCACATGTTCCTTCCACAGTTAAGGAGTGGCACTTCCTCACACAGCTGTCTTCATCCATACATAACACATGCACATGCACACGCACACACACACACACACACACATATATATAGTCACACAGGCCATCACAGAACATTTACAACTGGATTTCCTTGAGAGCTCCCATATACTAATGATCTAGCTGAATCTATAGAAGTGTTACAGTGGAAATTCTGGGCATGGAAGATGATCCTATAATTGAGTGGTCTGAAGGAAAAGTTAGCAAAGACAAATGTTCTAGTAGGGAAGAAAGAAGGCAAGACCCTGGTTCCATCAAGGAAATGACCTTGCACAATATGCAGAAAAGGAGTAGGTATAAATTCCATATACTGTACATAATATAAACAATGGACACACAAGAGATGTGGAATCAAAGGCAGATAGCAGAGAACATAAGCTTTGTATGTGACAAATGTACAAGAGCAGTATGTACTATGAATACAGCAAAAATAAATGCTCTTGAATGCCAGGATGGTTCACTGTAAGTAGTTGATAGATTTTGTTACCTAGATGATGTAATTAGCAAGGGAGGTGGCTACTCTGAAAGTATAGCAGTCAGAGTAAGAACAGGGTGCAGAAAGGTTAGGAAGCTATTACCATTGTTGGCAACAAAGGTATTTTTCCATAGATTGTATGACACTTGTGTTGGAACTGCAATGCTATATGATGGTGAGACATAGGCCTTGTAAGCAGAGGACTTGAGAAGATTGCAAGATTGAATGAACAACATAGTATAAATGTGCTGAGAGAAAAACAGCATAAGGGGAGTCAGTTGCAGTTTGTAAGAAAGAAGATTGCAATGACATGGATATGTAATATATATATGGAAGATGAAGACCTAGAAAAACATGGGATAAAATTGTAAGGCTGATCTCAGGACCCTGAACCTCATGGAGAAGATGAGAAAGGACCAGAATGTCTGGCAATATGAGGATCTCAAGAAAATCTGCCCACCTTTGTGAAACTGACTCCTATATGCACTGTTTGCATGTATAAGTACATATAGACACCTTGTCCAGT
>NC_068983.1:92817140-92824002 GCF_001194135.2 Octopus bimaculoides
AAATTGTAAGGCTGATCTCAGGACCCTGAACCTCATGGAGAAGATGAGAAAGGACCAGAATGTCTGGCAATATGAGGATCTCAAGAAAATCTGCCCACCTTTGTGAAACTGACTCCTATATGCACTGTTTGCATGTATAAGTACATATAGACACCTTGTCCAGTAATTTCTCTCATTGTGACTACCCCCTCTCCACACACCAAGATAATTGTACTTTCTTGATACCTTGAACTGTTTTACTTGTTAGTCTTTCGTCATCCATTAAGCATTGTTCTTGCCCACATTAGTGATTCATCTCTCTCACGAAATTATCTCCTCTCATGCACTATACCTGCCTCTCTCCCCATCTCAACCACATGTCATCACTTTCTTGTTTTCCCTGTTAACTGTATTACTATCCTGCTGCTCTTCCCCACTCTCTTCTATACTCCTCTACCTTCCCCAACTCATGCATCATTGGTCATCCATTACTCCCAATACTTTTCAATCCCGATCTTTAAAGTTGTTACCTACCTCCTATTTGCTCACATCTCTTGCTCACCCATAAATTCTTGCAAAATCCTATCCCAACACACTTCTACACATCTCGTACATTGAGAAAACATCTGGACTGAGTCTAGGACATTTACCCCACCCCATAGACAATAACCCCCCTGAAGGACAAGTACCCCTGAGGACAACAACCCCCTAGGACAATTACCCCTAAGCAGTGTACTGTATTTTCCGATGTATAAGCCACTCTTTTTACCTGGGAAATTTAGTGTGTGGCTAGAGAAAGGTGCACCTAATGTGTGTATGTTTCAGAGGAAAATAATTTGTGTATGGAGATCAAATGATTCCACTGATTTTTTCAGAGGAAAAGTCGGTCAGGAAACAATGTGAAAGACTACTGCTACAGTACATTGGTGCCTGGAAGAAACAAAGTATATTTCTTTTGTTTGAACTTCATATTTTGATAATGTTATTTTTAATTTAATAAAGACTTTAATACTGATGAAATGTGTTTGTTGTTGGCTATAGTAAGATAAAATCATAACAATAACAATATATCTCAGAGTTGTAAAATAAGGCATTTTGAAACTATATACACATCAACAACAAAAAAGCTAGCTGTGGACCCGTAGCTCTATAGGTTTTTTAAACACTGGTGCACTTTATGTGTGGATAAAACTAAAATTTTCCCCCAATTTGGCCCTGCGGCTTAAATACCGATGTGTTTTATAGACTTAATCCTTGGCGGGTTTTGCTAAAACAGCTATCTAAAAAAAATATTTAGATGTTTCAGCTCGTATTAATGCCATAGTTAGCAATTATGAAAGCATAAATGCGGTACAATATTTGTAAGGAAACATACATAATTTGTACTTTTAGATGATTTAAAACTTCTTAATATATTGGAGAGGGGCTAATTAACCAAGAGAGGTGATTGTCCAAGGGGGTAGTTGTCATTGGGGGGAATTGTCCTGATATGTCTAGACTTGCAACTCCTGATCATTCTCACTCTCTCTTTCCTAAAGATGAGTAACCTTGTAGTTTCTCTACAAGAGTCTGCATATCCCTTCTTCCTCCCAATTTTTCATACTTTACTCCATCATCTCCTCACATAAATGCCTCCTTTGTAGTCTGTGAGCTGTATGGTGACCTCACAAGTGCTCAAGAGATGAAAAAAAGCAACCAGTACACGCTCTAAAGTGGTTGATATTAGGAAGGGCATCCTGCCATAGAAACCATACCAAAGCAGACACTGGAACATGATGCAATCCTTGCCCCCATTAGATCTTGTCATAGTGTCCAAACCTTGCCAGCAAGACAACACAGCACAGCAGAACACAAAACAACAAAAATTCTTGTTATTGCTTTAATATGGTTGCTTGACATACTAGAGATTACCACCAAATTCTCTCAAATCACTCCTTATCTCAAAAAGTGAAGATCACATTGGATATAATCACAGAAACACTGTTTCTGCAATAAAAGATGAGACAACTATGGTTGGAGTGTTTATTGCTCATAGGTCTGCTTGATCAAGATTAAGCTGGGGCTAAAGAGCAACAACAACAATGTTCACCAATAAGCATTAATATTGTTGATGTACAACATCAACAAAATGAATAAAAATAACATCAACAACAGCTGTAGCAGCAGCTATATCAACAATATCAATAACAACAGCAGTATCATCAACAACATGACAACACAAGGCAATATATACAATCCAACTGAATATAACACAATTGAATACAACTAGGGAGTAATTGAGCCAACTTGGGAGCCTCTTATGGGGTTGCTCAACAGGCTATCAATACAAACAATGAAGCTAACATTATGGAATAGATAAAGAATAATATTCCCAGGACATCACCCAAATATTTTTGGTAAGTATTTAAAAAACGTTTACAGAAGACTGTTTTGGAAATCATCATTTTATTTGAGGTGGATACTGTAGAGCAAGGGAACAAATAACAATGCTCCTGGCCAAACAAGAAGATAATACGGTTTCTATTGCTGGTTGAAGATGTTTCATCTATGCTGATGCCCTTAGGAAAAGGCATGAATGTAGTAATATTCCTTTTCACTTGTTAAATTATAGGTCCTGCCCTTTGTACCTGCTGGAAAAGAAATCAATATCTCAACACCTGATTAAATGGAATGACAACCATAGTACTGGTGAGGCTTAAACTGCCAAGTTATTGATTTTGCACATCAATTAAAATATTGATTTTTAAGGAGAATCAATGAAAATTTGAAGAAAAAAATCCCTGTATATTTCAAGATTTCAAGATTTATCCTGAAGTATTTAGAAATAATTTTCCACTGTTAAGAATTGGAAGATTAGATATTAGCACTAAAACTGTTGTTGAATAAAAGAACTTCTTAACCTTGACTTCTTTATGACATCAATATCTGAGCCACATTAACTTTATTATTATTCAATATCAGACAGGATTTAATTTTGTGAAATTTGAAAATTTCTATATAGCAGGGGTTTCTAGCTTTTATCATCTCTTGGATAAGATGGAAAAGTGGCAAGAATGCTAGAGTATCAGATAAATCTAGCATGCCATCTGCTTTCATATTGCCACTTAGGTTGCTTTTTGTGGAGTCAACTCTACTGTAATCGTTTGGACCAGACATCCTGGTTCTTTGAGCGTATTTTCCCTGCAGAACTTCAGTTTGTGAGATCATGCAAAGGTCACAGGGATTGTGCCCACTTTACTGATTAACTTACAACCTTTCTCTCTATCTTGGAAACACACATACACACTCATATAATGTATGTGTGTACAGATATATCTACATGAACCAGTGCAATCCCAAATATCTGAAAGAGCCTGCAGTGGTCATAAGCACTGCTACCCCACCTGACATTATTTAATTCAAAAACACCTGGTGTATTTCTAACTACATGTTTTAGTTAAAATTCTGCTGGTATTGATTTGTCTTTTGATATATTTTCATAGTATGTAACTAAATAATGGAGCTTAGATTTGTCACAGGCAATGCAGAAGCACTAGTTATCTCTGCATATGTACTACAGCCAAGACTGACACATAAGCAAAAGGGTCATATCTATGAGTTTCTTTGTTAGACCACCTCAATTACAGATAACAGTAACATTGTTATCATGACTGTAGATTTGATATGTTGAGCAACACCATATCATCTTTTCTGGTGTACCTGAAAGTTGTGTTTATTGGTACTTAGAATGAAGAGAGAGCAAAACTCTTAGAACTCTGTGATGCAAATGACAAACCATTTGCAACATTAACTTTAGAAAACCATTCACTCATCACTAATGAAGCAAACATGCAAGCCAGATCGCAGTGTCCATGAACACTGCAAGCTCTCTCAGATCCTTGAGATTGAACTGGTTCATGTAGAAGTATCTGTACACACATACATTATATGAGTGTGTGTGTGTTTCAAAGATAGCTATAAGTTAATCAATAAAGTGGGCACAATGCCTGCAACATTTACATGATCTCTCAAATTAAAATCTGCTCAAAGATATAACTGAATACCATGCCCACCCAGAAAAGAAAGGAAATGAAGACAGAACTTTGGTATATACTTGTAGCGTACGACTTAGGGAAATTCCTCTCTCTCTGTTATATATACATAAATATGGACGTAGTAGATAACAGGTAGCTTTCGGCTGCCGATTTGGACCCTGTTGTGTCCACTACTCTGATTGGTTGGTATTGGCGCAATTTGTCTCTTGCTCTATTGCACGCCAAGATGCAACCCAACCAATTGCAGCCTTCAGATAAGGTCACATGAGACGGTCTCTCCTAAACTTCCGGTGAACCGACGGCATGCTATAAAACTTCAGTGACATATCGAGTCGATATCTTTCGGTTCCAGACCTTTTGAGGTCTAGCCACTGACCACAGAGCACACAGCCAGTTTCAGCAATGACACGACAGCAGCCACATGGAGACTCATCAACACTCGGCAGCAGCATATGGCAATCTCCATCTTCTAAACGACATCAATATCATCTCTTTGTGTACACAGCAACCAGCAGCACTCGCACAGGTTCTATCTCCACACTGTTTGTGAACTACTTCACCATGGTTAACAGCAAATAAATCCTGTGACAACCTTGTGTAACAAGAGACCGGCTCTGCATAGTAGCCACAACTTCTTATACGACAGTACCTCAACTGGCTCTGCATTGCAGCCACAACTTCTTGATACGGCATTTCAACTATCGTGTACCTTGACTATGAACTGGTATTTTTCATCGTGTCTGAACATTCTTCTCACGTCATATTATAGACTCTTTCTATGCTCTGTACTTATCGCACACGTCCATGTTTGTACACACACACACTTTGTATACATGACAGCCTGTCTATTATTATGCATATATGTCGCACACACAGACACATATGTTAACTTATCAATAAAATCTTCTCTTAAACATTCTACCCTGGTTGTGTCTCTCTTTTCCTTTTGGAACTTATACTCATCCTTTTCATACTAAAGGAGCCATTCTCGTCACCTCTCCTTCGCATGGTCGTTTACATACTTAACTATATACTAAATTCTTCATAGAATTTTCAACAATTCTCATCTTACCTACATAATAGTAGTGTCTTGCATATGTAATATAGTGAGTTGAAGTACTTTTATGAACTGAGATTATCCATGGAGTTATGATAATAATTAACTTATTGCACAACAACTCACCAGAAAAGGTAGCCAAAAGTGCATGTACAGTACAAAGAATATTGCACAGAAAGCAAACAGTAAATGAATAATTTAAAATAAAGTTGGGGGTGGATGGCATCAGGTGTACTATCTGAATTTTGGGAAGCATGGAAGTTTTGAAGGATGTAGTATCCCAAAAGCTAATAACCAATGCAGGTGGTCTATTCCATACTTCAGCAATTCTGAACATGAAAAATTGTTTTTGCAAGTCATTATCTATAGTTGAAACCTAAAAAATCCATAGAAGAAGAAAAAATCTTGCCTGTTTAAGCTTTGACCAAAAGGTAGTAATTGAATGAAAGTTTCATACCTGTGCACAAGTATAGCTAAAAGAAAGTAAGGTGTGGTGGGATGTCAGTCCAAGACAGCATTTTTGGTGGGGTAGAACTATATATATGCAGTCAAATGACAAACATGTAAAAGAATAAAAGAATATCTTTAATTTTACAAACCAATTCATAGGTAGTACAATGTAATAGCAGGAGGGTTACCAGTGTCTCAACACTGCTTGACAACTGGTGTTGGTTTGTTTATGTCCCTGTAACGTATAAA
Organism: Octopus bimaculoides; assembly: GCF_001194135.2. Lineage (NCBI taxonomy): Eukaryota > Metazoa > Mollusca > Cephalopoda > Octopoda > Octopodidae > Octopus > Octopus bimaculoides. The sequence continues at coordinate 92,822,910 of NC_068983.1, forward strand.
TTTGGCAAAAGAGACTGATAGAGACCAAGCTAAGAAAAAAAGAAAAGTACTGAGGCTGATCCATTTGATTAAAAATTCTTCAAAGTAGTGCCCCAGCAAGGCCATAGTCTAATGACTGAAACAAGTAAAAGATAAAAAAAAAAAGACTACTACCTTAGAACATCAGCTTGTGATCTCTGTAATTACCCCCAAGTAGTGAATCTTCTCTGTTCTTACAACAGTTTACAAGATTACAATAACAGTTATTAAAGAGGTAACATTTTCCTAAATTACAGCTTAACTAAATGATTATGAGCCAGCCAACTGGAAAGTTTTTGCACAGTCAATTGAATAGATAAAAATAACAGCTAAATTTTCCTGAAGTCATTTCATTAGGATATATTGAATTATATAGACTAAAGTATACTATTTCTGAATAAAAAAACAGTATGGTCATTACTGTAATGTCCTTGGCCTGCTTGCTCAGAACGAACTTGGTGTTAAAAAATGGCAGCAATAATGAATAAATGACTAATAATTTTAAATGAGTTAATATAACATACATTTTTTTTTGTTTTGATCACAACCAACTGAACATGTTCATATCTTGAATTATTGTAGAGCTACCATGTTTGTAAACTGAAACAAAATGATCAATAATGAGCAATAACAACAAACAATGAAATTTCTTGTATAAAATATAAAAATTTATTTTCAAAATTCAAACTAATTGAGAAGGTTGCAATACAGCTCATTTTCTTTGCTGTTGATCAGATTTGCAGGTGAATACATCTACAGTAAAAAATATTTTGGAAGCAGAATTAGAAAACTTCAGTCCATAACATTGTGATATGATCTTTCCACTTTGTTCAGTTGAAGTAAGAAAAAAAAATGTGTAGATGGAGAAACCAGCAGAAATGAATATATTTACATTAGGGGATAAATTGTCTTTTAAAATAAGGAAAATAATACAAAATCAGAAGATAATGTAGAAAAAAAAAAGATTTCATTAAAATAATAAAAAAATATTGACTTTATACACACATACACACACTTGTTTTATAATAAAATAGCTTCAAAAGGTGTGACATTTTAAACACTTCACATATATATA
>NC_068983.1:92824111-92848517 GCF_001194135.2 Octopus bimaculoides
ATATATATATATATATATATATATAAATGAAAATATGCCTGTAAATATTTATTTATAGAATGCCACTACCTTACATCAACTGTGGTGTTCGTTCATCCTAACTAATTAAACACTAAAATAAAAGGGATATCTACAGATATTATGATAGAATCAAAGAATTCCTCATAGATTAACAAAGTAAAAAATTGTGAAAAGAAATTTGTTTATAAGAAAAGAAAACTAAAAATTCATGGAATTGGCACGGCAGTGTAAAATAATGTGGGAATTTATTAGATAATCTCAAAGATTAGTTCTTAAACCAATTAAGCATTAACTTTGGAACTAAAAAAAATATTTTCTTTTTAGCTTTTTTTTCTTTTTTTTCATTTTCTTCTGTTGTTAAAGGAGATATTTTGCAAGTTCCTGATATAAAATAGATCAGCAGAACATGAAGAGGGAGGCTTCTTTGTTAGATTTCATTAAGACAATATTTATTATTTCTAGTTCTTATAATTTGTATATTCAAACATACATGTATGCTTCTTTATGCATGAGTGCACACATGCATACTTGATAGTATGCAGATGCATACCTATGTAAGTGTGTATGTGAGCAGCTGTGTTTGTATGCGAGTAGTGTATATTCATGATGTCTATGAAATGTATAAATGCCTGTTTCATATGATATATCACATCAAAGACATGTGATGAAAGGCGGTGTTAAATCCCATTTCACTGTTATTCCTAAACTGTTCCGCAACCCAATGCAGATTTGTGTGAAATCTTGTGAAATTTTAAACAAACCACTCTTGCCGTTTGGGAATTGGTAAACCTTCTTGATTATACATAATGGCCATATCTGGATTATCAGCCAAGTCAGCACCTTTAGCTTCTTTAGTTTCATAGTCTCCTTTCTGTCTTGTATGGTAGCAGATTATGTACAATACAATTATCAAGATCAATAGAAACAGAGATAAAACCACTGAAAAAAGAACAAAAACAAAAAAGGTAACAATTATAAACTGAATTCTTAATGTCAAAGGAACAATAAGATGGTAATTAATAGGAAATCACACAAGAGAATCAAATATTTTTAGGAATATTTTTTATGTATCAGTTTCTCCATCAATTGCAACACATAAAAGCAAGCATTATTTTCTAGAAAATCCATAAAGTTTTAAATGAAGAATTAAGCATCAGTTTTCTCTTCTATTCTGATATTATAGACTCAGTTACATTGGCACACAGCAATATAGGTCATCACATGGCTTTTAACTAACCATTGACCTACAAATGAATTTATCAATGGAAGTAGCCTGAAGTTCTCCAATAATGTTGAATTCTTAGTAACTTGGAAGCAAAATAAGAAGCTGATATTATTTGAAATAAACTGTAAAAACATCTACATTCTACTTGTGACTATACATCATTATGTAGCAGCATCTGATCAGTGGTCAGGTTTAATGCTTACCAGTCAGAACTGTCTGGGAGTATGCATTTGTTCTGTTAAAGCATTCCCTGCTCATTGGTTTAGTAAACTCTGGTTTGAGCTTTTACAACAGAAATTATTTGTACTGAAAAGTATCTATTTTAAACCAGGACTTAGTGAGAAAGTATTGACTTACACACATGATGTTCTTATAACTGTATGGGATATCTTGGAAATCAAGAAGATTTAGAATGCATGGTGGTGGAAAAAGGAGTAAGAACTAAACAGGAAATGTTGGAGGGTTTGCAAAACATCAGCTGCCAGTCTTTAGACTAAGATTAAACAGGAGGAGTTCTAGTTTTGTTCAGAATGATAGAAACTAAGGTAAAAGACATGTTGGTCATTCTCAGTCAGGAATTGGTAAAGACGAAGCTATTCTTGGAAAGGTATGGGGAGATAATTGATAGATTTGTAATCAACGCAATAACAACATCACTGTTACCATAACACACTGCTAATGAACTCTACCCTATTAAACACTAATAGTGTATCATAATACATTATTATACACCACTAATGAACTACAATAGCCCATTATATGAAGTGGTATCAAAAAATTCCTGGACTAGTTTTCTAGTGCACCAACAGATGACAGCACATGGTTGCGTGCACAGTGAGAGGCAGCAGTGACCTTCATGAAGCAGTGTGCCTGCCGAGTGACATCGCTACGTTTACTTTATAAGTTGCGAAATTTGTGTTTTTGTGATCACATGTATGCTGTAGTTTGTGATTTTTGTCATGGATAAGAAATTGGAACAAAGAGCCAACATGAAATTTTGAGTTAAACTTGGGAAGTTTGCTACAGAGACATTGAGCATGCTTCGTCAAGCTTATGATGATGAGGCAATAGGGCATACACAATGTTTCAAGTGGCATTGGCACTTCAAAAGCAGAAAAAATGTCCCTAGGATATGATGAGTGATCTGAAAGATCTGCCATGAGCATCATCTCTGGAAATGTGAAGAAAATTCATCATCTTGAACATGAAGATCATTGGAGGACAATCAATGAAGTTTTGAAGCATTTGAGGGAAGATATTTGGCAAAAGAGACTGGATCTGTGGAGTGTGAAAAATTGGATTCTTCACTACGACGATGTACCCTGTCACCAAGCTCTCCTCACTCATGAGTTTCTTGCCTAAAACAACATGGTATCACTTCCGCACCCACCCTATTTGCCAGATTTAGCACCTGCAGACTTCTATCTCTTCCCCAAGATGAAAATGCAGCTCAAAGGTCACTGTTTTAACACTGTTGCTGAGAGCCAGAGCGAATTGCAGAAGGTCCTTGGCTTGCTTATGGAAAACAACTTCCAGGCCAGGTTCCAAAAGTGGCAAGAATGCTGTGACTGGTGTATTGCTGCACAAGGTGACTATTTTGAAGGAGATGAAGTTAAAACTTCAGGTAAAAAATTATTGTTTATTAAAAATAACTAGTCTGGGAACTTTTTGATACCACCTCCATACACCAATAAACTAATATATACTACTTATTACAATATACCATTATATATTAATCTGTGAAGGCACATCACTTAGTGGTTAGGGTATTTGGCATATGACCTTCATTGTGAGTTCAATACCTGGTGTAACACTGAATTGCTGAGCAAGACACTTTATTTCATGTTGTTCCAGCCCACTCAGCTGGCAAAAGTGAGTTGCACCTGTATTTGAAAGGGTCAGCATTGTCACATCCTGTGTCATACTGAAAACTACATGAAGGGTGCACATGTCTCTAGAGTGCTAAGCTACTTGTCTGTTAATTTCATGAGTAGGCTGTTCTGTTGATCGGATCAACTGAAACCCTTATCATAGCCGACAGACTGCCATATATTACTAATCCACAACAAGCACCATTATACACTCTATTCTACAACTATTAAATGATGCATTCATTACTAAAATGGCTATTTGGCAAAGTCTATGCTTCATTAAAGAGTTTTAAGGAAATTGAAGTATGTAGAGGGTTGTCTCTCTTGCTTGCAAAAATTACGAAAATAATATTGCCATTGAATTGATGTTACAGTACAAAATTATTTTTAATAGTATTTATGTTCCTCTATATTAGATATATTAACAATCTCAAACAATTCTACAGAGGTCAATACATTTTTTGAAGGCACACTAGATTACACAATTTTTTTTTGTCTTATAAACCAAAGTGAATAAAAAAAAATTGAAATCATGATCATACAAGAATAGAGAAATGATTTGTTGTTTTAAACTTTTAAATATCATTTCTTGTAATGAAGGAATTGCAATACACTAAATAATGTAAAAATCAATATGTGCCATATACAACATGGCATGTGATGAGGAGTTAAAACATTTTAAGTTAGGCTGTGGCTTCGGAACATTTTATATTACTGCCTTCTTTCTTTTGTTTTAGAATTCATTATTTGTGTAAATTATATTGTGACAATGTATGAAAGATGGTTACTTTATGTTGTGCCATTCATGTCAAAACATTTACTGGTTAAAATATTGCACTTGGGGAAGCAGTTATTTTTTTATCAATTGAAGTGATTTCACCTTTTCTTTTTTTTTTTTTGCATTAAAACTAATTCAACTGAGGCTGCTGTAAAAAATGAAACTTTAGTTTGCAGAAGGATGAAAAGCAAAGACAACTTAAGCAGGATTTGAACTCAGAATGTAAAGTAACATAATTGAATAGCACAAGGTATTTTGTGAATCACAGAACTGATTCAACAAAATCACTGCATATTCAATAATAATAATGATGATGATGATTTCTAACTTGGTCACTAAACCACATATTTATGGGGATTAAATCAATATTCAATCTAGAACTGAAAATATTTTATCAACTCTAAAAAGATGAAAGGCAAAGCTGACTCCAGCAGGATATAAGCAAATAAGAACACGATATTTTGTACAGTAATCTACTGATTCTGGAATTTAAAGCCTCTATAATAAGTTACAAATTTTAGGTACAAGGCCAACAATTTTGAGGGTGGGGATTAGTTGATGACACTAACCCCAGGACTTAACTGGTACTTTAGTTTATTGACCCTCAAAGGGTAAAAGGCAAAGTTGATGTTTATGTGATTTAAACACAGAATATAAAGAGTCAGAAGAAATGCCCAGAGTTTCTCCCAAAACACAGTCGACTCTCCTACACCACAAGTCCTCAACAGAATGCTAATATGGAAGTTTCACTGACTGCATGACCTGATTAGTAGAAGGCTGTAAGCAGCTGACAACATTTCAACAAGTTTTTGGTTTTTGTTTGAACCAGGGTTGGAGTTATGTCAAAAGAGATCAGCTGTGAGAAAATTTGCCAACAAAGGTTAACTATACTTGCTTACCATTCAGAAATTTCTGTGGATACTGCAGCCTTAGAGCAAGCCCACACATCATTAGCATTGGCATACTGAGCTATCTATAGAGAAGGTGAATAATAATTTTAAAAAACAATTTAGGCACAAGGCTAATTTTAAAGGGAAGGAAGGTTAGTCAATTACATTGATCTCTATACTTGACTGGTACTTTATGGAACCTAAAAGAATAAATCCAAATGCCTGAAATTTTGGAAGAAAGTGTTAGTCGAGTAAAAAAAAATTCTAGTATCTGGCTAGTATTTTATTGTTATCAATCCTGAAAGAGTTGACTGCAGCAGGATGTATAGACATGCTCCACAGCATTTTGTCCATTTTTTGGCAGAATCGTTAGCATGCCAGGCAAAATAGTTAGCAGCATTTTGTCTGTCTTATTCTGAGTTCAAATTCTGCCTTTCATCCTTTTGGGGTTGATGAAGTACCAGTTGAGCACTGGGGTCGATGTAATCAACTAGCCCCCTCCCTCCAAAACATTTCAGGCCTTGTGCCTATAGTAGAAAGGATTATTATTATTATTATTATTATTATTATTATTAAGGCAGTGAGCTGGCAAAATGCTTAGTGCCATTTTGTCTATCTTTGTGTCCTGTGTTCAAATTCCACTGTGGTCGACTTTACCTTTCAGGGTTGATAAAGTAAGCACTGAGGTTGATGCAATTGACTTATCCTCTCCCCTGAAATTGCTGGCTTTGTGCCAAAAATTGAAATCATTATTATTATTATTATTATTATTATTATTATTATTATTATTATTCCTGATTTGGATTAATATTGGGTTCTGCTTAATAATCTTTTCCACTAAAGGCACAAGTCCTTTAGTTTTGCTTAATAATAATAATAATAATAATAATAATAATAATAATAATGATAATAATTTCAAATTTTTAGCCAGTAAATTTTTGAGGTGAGGATGAAATTGATTGCATCAATCCCAAAGTCTGACCACCTACCACTAAGCATTTTGTCTGCTATGCTAACAATTCTGGCAGTTCACTGCCATAATAATAGTAATCCTTTCTACTGTAGGCACAAGACTTAAAATTTTTGGGGCGGGTGTTAGTCGATTACATCAACTCCAGTGCTTAACTGGTACTTATTTTATTGACCCCAAAAAGATGAAAGGCAAAGTAAACCTTGGTAGAATTTGAACTCAGAACATAGAGACATGAAATGATGCTGAACATTTTGCCTGGTCACCACCTTGGTTTCAAAATTTCACTCAAGGCCATAACTTTCAGAAGAGAGGGTATGTTTATTACATTGCATTTTGGCCAACACTTTGACAACTGTAAATAAGGTACGAGGCCAACCATTTTTAGGGGATTACATCCACCCCAATGTACCAATGATATTTACTTTAGTTACTCTGAAAGATGAAAGGCAAAGTCAATCTCAAGTAATAATAATAATAATAATAATAATAATAATAATAATAATGATAGTAATCCTTTTTACTAAAGGCACAAGGCCTGAAATTTTTGGGGAAGGGACTGGTTGATTACATCGACCCTAGTGTTTCACTGGTACTTAATTTATTGACCCTGAAAGGATGGAAGGCAAAGCAAAGACAGGTGAAATGTTGCTTAGCATTTTGACTTGTGTACTGAAGACAACAAATGTAGAATCTGCAGGAAAGGAAACAAAAGTATCAATCATCTTTGGAGTGAGCACAGTAAGCTAGCTCAAAAAAAAGTATAAGTGCAGGCATGATTGTGTAGGTATAAGTGTGCTTTGGATGTTAGCAAAGTGTGTAGCTTTGAAATAACAGGAGAAAGAGTGTGAACTTGAACCAGACGTGGTGACAGAGAATGAGAATTACAGGTTCTTATGGGACTTCCTCATAAAGACCAACCATACTACTATGCAAGAAGACCAGATAAGATTATAGAGTACAAAACATAAACAGGTAAGATCATAAACTTAGCAGTTCCCTATGATAACAGAGTCGATACTAAAGTAATTGAAAAAATTGAGAAATATCAGGATCTAGCCAGAGAGCTGAAGAGCCTGTGAAAGACTAAGACAATAATTATTTCTTTGATAAATGGTGCACTTGGCACAATACAGATTCTTGAGATTTGAGGAGACTTGTCACTAAACTTCAAGATAGCATGCCTGTTAATTAGATGAGCATGTACTAGCTTGATAATTTCTTTATGGTGATAAGAAAATTGAAAAACATTTGAATTAACACAATTATTGAGAGTATTAATATTGTACCGCCACCCAATGGATGTCAATTTAAGAACAGTTAAAAAATATAATTTTTTTCAACCAGATTGATGAAGAAGAATAAAATCGTATGGTATTAATATCCAAAATTTCACAAAATGGCCACACAACTACAAGGTATTAAATCTTTAAGTTGAAAGGCTCATTATCACAAATTTCTTTACATTTTATGGCTATATAATTATAGAAATCACTCAATATCTGATTTGCTTTGTTGACAACTAATATCCAGCTCATATAAGTTTCCCATCAAATTTAAATTTGGGGATTTTGTAGGACACTGCTGCACTCATGTTTTATTTTTGTAGCATTCCTTGATTATTCCACTTGTATGCTTTAGGTTGTTGTCATGTTGAAAAATCCATGACTAGCTCAAATGACTCTTGGCATATGATATCTCTAAGAACTCCAGATAGACTGTTCTTGTTCATGATGACAGACTTGATGTATGTGAATGATTCTTTTCAAGACATAGTTACAATCACTATACTTGAACTGTTAGACTTATGTAGTCTGGCCAAAATTCTCTGCTTCTCACTAAATGGAATGGAAGCATGTTATATATTCAGACAAATGTACAAATTGTTTATATGCAATGTCATACAAGCCCAAATTAGTAAATTTTCATGCCAATAACATCAGTCTGCTTGACTAATCTTTTATTATTGAATTCTGTTAAAATACAACTTCATTCTAATTAACTTTGAGAACAATGAAGAATTTAGTAAAATAACCTTATAGTAATAAAACTGGTGTTTGGAACATAAATTGGCATGAAATTTTGAAGGAAGGTTTTAATTTAGACTACTTTAAAACCTGAAGTTTGTATCATAGAACTAGACGTAGTCTTAGGCAGATTGGTATCAAAAGGTTAAATTCATTCAAAATGTCAATGGCAGTCATTTTCCTCTCCTTCATTGACACATGATGAATGCACTGGTCCATCCTTTTCAGTAGGTTTTCATGGGCTATCTTAATCAAAGATGATCAGAATAGTCACCAGTTTCAATGAAAGTGTTCAAGGTATGGCAAGAAGCAGTTATTGAGTATTCATCTGTAGTAGCTTTGTGCCCGAAAGTCCATTTCAGCTTTTGCAGTTTGGACAATTTTCTATCATGTTCCTTTGTTTACCCAACACAACACATACCAAGGTGATATAATTAAATAGCTAAAAGTTAGTCTTATAAAATTAAACAAATTTTTCAATGTTTTTAAATGGAGTAGCATTAATTTTTGTGACTTTATTAATACTGTCAATAAATAATTGAATTATAATTAAAATTTTCAAGTTTAAACTTAGATAATTTAAAAGCTAAAAGGCTTTTTTAAAATTCATCATACATAGTTTGATTCATGACAAAATAAATGGAAATCATGTTTAATCATCAATATACACATCTTTAAACTAAATAATGTCATTATACTACCTCTATGTACAGAAAAAATATAACAAACTAATTATAGCTGAAGTATCAGAATTAGTCATCATCACTAGACAGAACATAAATACTGTCAGTCTTAACATTAAAAAAGATATAAACAACATCAAGCTGCAATATAAAGTAGTAATTTTTGTTTTAAACACAATCAGACTGCTTTGAAATTTCTGATGTTCTGTGTAATACTGACAAGTGGAAGCTGGCTTTAAATGTGTGCTATGGCATCTGAGTGTATATGACTATGAAAACAATATATGAATGGAAGGGCTGTAAATGATGTGTTGCGCTTTTAACATCTGTTGTGCATCAGATGTGTAATGAGCATGCATTGATGAGCCATGGATTCATAAAGTGTGTAATGTATACATGACATATGTAATGTGCATGTGTACATTATATGAATACAGTGTACATCAGATATGTCTAATGTGTATGTCATGCCTAGACTAGGTGTAGACTGAAAGATATCAAGAAAATTTGAATGGGAAAAAAATGGAGTGGAGGGAAAATGAATGTAGGTAGGTTATAGGATGGCATTGAGGTACATCATAAGATGAATTGAGGTATGTCATTGTGCAGATACATCATAAGGCAGAGTAAAGCTACATTAGAGGGCAAGGTAAAGCTGTGTCATTAGGGCAAAATAGTTTTATATCATAGGGTATGATGAAGGTATGTCATAGGGTGTAACTAAGTCATAGGGCAGAATGAAACTACATCATAGGACATACCATTTATATAATGAAGCAAAGTTACTTAAATGAAAGGCTACCTAAACATGTGAAGGACACAATTTATTGCTATGCAAACACCAACCATCACAATCCTTACCAGCATATACACAATCATCACCAAAACCACAAAGATATCTCTACACTCCAGAATGCTACTACATCACCTTTCTAAAAATACTAAATAAAAGTCAGAAGATATTAGTAATGGTCTGCATTAGCAAATATCAGCAAATGAAATTCACAATTTGCCGTGGTATATAAAATTCACCCTGCTATGAGATACAAACTTATTTATATTTGTAAATTTTATTTACATTCTAAAATGTTCTCTCTATCATTAACTCCAGACAATTATAAAAACAAAAATAGCAGTGGCATCAGTAGCTTCTTTAGCTATAAACACCATGTTGGAATGCTAATGCATACTACCAATGACAGTATGAAGGAGTTCCTAGAGGCTTTAACCTGCTAGAAACAGCAGCCAAATCTCCTTCAAATGATACATTACTGTCTATCTGTCTCTCTCTCTAAAAAAAAAAAAAGGAAGAATACATGGTATAAAGTAGTCTAAAGATATTATATCAGAAAGAAAGATGTTATGGAATATCTTCAATCAAGTTTGACACGGGCATAAAAACACAGAAAAGTGGGACAGTGCATAGAAACAAGATGCTTGAACCAAATTTATCTTGTTCACTTCTTCACTTTCACAGTAGCCATTCAGAGAGGGCACTCTGCACCCTATACAATAAATTACTGTATGTCAAAGAAGGCAGTATAATCCCTAACTAGGTGTGGTATATCACGAGCACTCGATCACACCTAAGTGTTTGAATGAAGATCTACTTACCATAGATCTCATCAATCAGAGACACAACAACGAATACCGAAAAAGAGATGAAGGTATGAATATTTTAATTCAAAATCACTTTGGATAGATTTTTAGTAAAACCATTATTCTACATATCAAGAGTTTTGCAAACTTTATATGTTGGCAACTATTTGTAACCTACCTAATAATTCATACAAGCTAGCTTCATTTTAATATTTTCTATTCTCTTTGGTATGGAACTGAATGTGCTAGGAATTTTCCTCAATGAATAATTTCAAAGCAGAATACCAAAGTCTATGGGTGTCATATTGAAGTAGTAAAATGTATAAAAGCTGACAGTTTAGATTAGTACAGAATGATTAATGGCTCTAGATTTTATACAAAATAAAAAGGAAAAGAAAAAAAGAAAATTCTTCCTCAAAACTACAGAACATTAAAGCATGTAATGATATTGAGATAAATAAGATAGTTTAACAAAAACTTAGAAATGGAGTCAGTGTCTTGAAGAAAAGAGTCAGTTATTGTAACTTATATAGTAATAACTGAAGCAAGTGTGGATCATTTGAGGAAAGTCATTGCATGAAGGGATTGGCAACAATATGGATCAGCTGAAAGATTCAGGCAAGTCACCAAACTGATTTAAAGATGGCAAATGACTGGCTTAAATTAGCTGCATAACCTAGTGGGGGTCAGCTGAGTGCCTTAAGGAAATTTGCTGAGTGGCTTAATGATTAACTGAGTGACTTAGAGAGTTCAGCTAATTAGCTGAGAGAGGTCAGTTGAGTGGTTTAATTAGCTGAGTGGTTTAGAGAGGTCAGCAGAGTGGTTTAGAGAGGTAAGCAGAGTGGTTTAGAGAGGTAAGCAGAGTGGTTTGGAGAGGTCAGCAGAGTGGTTTGGAGAGGTCAGCAGAGTGGTTTGGAGAGGTCAGCAGAGTGGTTTAAGAAGCCAGCTGGGAAATCGAAATGTTTTGCAATGGCTATAATCAAAAGTGAACTCACCTCCTATCACAACTCTTTCATATAGTGCCATGCCTTTGTCTAGTGTGTTAGGGTAGGTAATATTGACCAAACTTTGGTCAAACGGACGTGATTCAACAGGATCTGGAGCTTGTGTGATTTCTTCAAAACCACACATATCCTCGCGAATTTCGCCTACAAAAGAAGAACAGAAATTAATAAAAACTCACTTATTATCTAGTGAAAATCTGTGTTTCTTCCAGAACTATTTACAGCTACGTCAAATTTCTAAAACAAATTGCAAAGTGATCTAAAGAGAGTGAAAAGAGCAAAAAATGAAAAGAAAACTCAGACAATAGTTAGAGTTAAAAATTTTTCAACCGCCAATATTATTAGTTGTTTTCAAAATAATATTTATTTTTCTTAAGGGTGTAGTAAAATATTTAATACAACACCAATCTTAAGCTCCTTTCTTAAATGTATTCCCCTATTCTTATTTGTAAAATGTAAAAGAAAAATAATTCTGTTGTAAATAAGACTGCCCAGACCAAATAAGTTATTTTGTTTTCTTTACATTGTTAAGTGCATCATTCTTCAATATGAAAACAGAATGATATTAAAATATAATTAAAATAATAACCACAATATCTACTATAAACACTGTCTCACAGAACTAAATATATGAAGACATAGTGAAGTGTGGTGAGTTTAGAGATTAAGATGACATACCTCATATTTGAGAAAAAATTTTAAGTGAATAAATAAGCTCTACCAGCATGAAAGAACTTGAGTTCAAATGATGATGAATAGTTTTAGATTCAGGTATAATTAGGTAGCATATATAGAATTGTTTATAGCAACACAAACTACCCAAAATTAAAGCTGATTTTATATATGGTCTTTCAAGAGAGATAAAACAATAACCTGCACATTCTTGTATAGACTGTCAATTCAGTATATGCACAGGCATGGCTGTGTAGTAAGAAGTTTGCTGCCCAACCACAGAGTTACAGGTTCAGTCTCACTGGGTGGCACCTTGGACAAGTGTTTTCTACTATAACCTCAGGCTGGCCAAAGCCTTGTGAGTGGATTTGGTAGACAGGAACTAAAAGAAGCTCATTGTGTGTGTGTGTGTGTGTGTGTGTATATATATATATATATATATATATATATATATATATATATATATATACGTATGTATGTATTTATGTGTGTGTTTGCCACCCAGCCATCACTTGACAACCAATGCTAGCATGTTTATATCCCCATAACTTCAGCAAAAGACCGATAGAATAAATACTAGGCTTACAAAGAATAAGCCCTGAAGTTGATTTCTGTGACTAAAACCCTTTAAGGCAGTGCTCCAGCATGGCCACAGTCAAATGACTGAAACAAGTAAAAGAATGAAAGAATAAAACCCTAACCCTGAAACATTTTCTTTAGTGCTCCATTTCAAGACTAAAAATTAAATTCACTATTAACAACATTAACCTCCAAGACCAAGTTTAGAAGGCTGGTTGGGGCTACAAGCCAAGGTAACCAGAGAGGTCAACATTAGTGAAACTCAGATAAATAAAGTTCACAAACTGAAATTTGTTTGTATGAAGAACTGGTTGAGTGGTTTACGCCTGACATTTCAGGCAAGGCCTTTTGTTAGTGAAGGAAAGAAACAACAAGAAAATGTCTAAAATGTTATAGGTGCAAGGTGTGGCTGTGTGGTGAGAAGTTTGCTTCTCAATCACATGGTTTTGGGTTTAGTCTCACTACATAATACCTACGGCAAATGTCTCCTACTATAACCCTGGGCCAACCAAAGCCTTGTGAAAGAAGCCTGTTGTGTATGTGTATCAATGTGTGTGTTACTGTCTTCTTTCCTTAACATTATATGATGGTTGTAAATGAGTGTCACTGTCATGCAAGCAGTGTCCCACATTACCGGTCTTGCTGGGGTATTATCTTGAAGGATTTTAGTCAAATTGACCCCAGTACTTACTTGTAAAGTTTGCTACTTATTCTATTGGTCTTTTTTTTTTGCCAAACTGCTAAGTTATGGAGGTGTAAACAAACCAACATGGGTTGTCAAAAAGCAGAGATGTTACACACACACATATATACAGGATAGACTTCCACAGTTTCCATCTATCAAATTCACCCACAAGGCATTGGTCAGCTTGGGGCTATAGTAGAAAATACTTTCCCAAGATACTGTGCAGTAGGACTAAACTTAAAATCACATGGTTGCAAAGTGAGTTTCTTAACCACATAACAATGACTGCGCTTACACAAAGTATTTACAGTAAAATTTTAAACTGCTGTCTTCATAAATAGGGAGGAAAATACAATTAAAACAAAAATAGTAAATCAAAGAATGGAGTGAGTTGTAGGGTTACTGGGTAGAAGCGAAAAATCGGTAAAATATTTGAAATTTAAATTCTGAAAACATCATTTATTGGAAATCAAGGAATTTATTGAATTATTTCAAATCAGATAATACTGAGAAAATAATTTCAAAAAATTTGAAGAAAGGAAGAAAAATGCATCTAATTTTTTAAAGGTATTTTCTTTTCTTTCAGTGAGAAAAAAAAAATGGTTAAATTTCTAAAGAAATATTCCAGAACTTATCAAAGTAAGCAGTAACAGGAAGAAGGATAAAGACTATCAATCTCCATAAATTCTTTGAAAACAGAATTGATTTTACATTCGATGCACCCCATTCTCCTCTCTCCATTTGGTTATCTATCTTCTATTCCCATCTTTCCTACCTTCTCTTCCCACTTGTATCTTCCACATAACCATTTCCTCCTCCACATCATCATCTCTGTTTCACATACATTTTCTTGCTGTCCTTATCAGTCATCCCACCCTGTATCTCTCTCCCTCTCTCTCACATCCTCTATCCCACTTTATATATAAAGAATATCAGTAACAATACCAACACCATTAAATATCATCAAATTAAGCAGCAATCATCATTATCACAATAATAATAATAATCCTTTCTACTATAGGCACAAGACCTGAAATTTTGGGAGAGAGGTCTAGTTAATTAAACTGACCCTAGTCTTACTCATTTCATCAACCTCAAAAGGATGAAAAACAAAGTTAACCATGGCAGAATTTGAACTCGGAACATAAAACCAGAAGAAATGGCATTGAGCATTTTGTTCCATAAGGTAAAAATACTGTCAGTTTGTCACCTTAATAATGATAATCCTTTCTACTAGAAGCACAAGGCCTCAAATTTGGGGGAAGGGATTAAGTTGATTACATCAACCCTAGTACATAACTGAAACTTATTTAATCAACCCCGAGAGGATGAAAAGCAAAGTCGACAACAGCGGAATTTGAACTCAGAATGTAGTGGCAGACGAAATACTGCTAAGCATTTCGTCCAGCATGCTAACAATTCTGCCAGCTCACTGCTTTAATAATAATAATAATAATAATAATCCTTTCTACTATAGGCACAAGACAATAATAATAATAATAATAATAATAATAATAATAATAATAATAATAATAATAGTGGGCCTGATGCAATACCAGACACTGGCTCTCATGGGTTCTGATCTTAACTGATTGGAAGTGTTATCATGTACATTGTTTTGTCTTGGTATAAAAGATGAGCTACAGCAAATATTCTGCTCAATACCAGATTTGCTTGTCAGTTGCTTCATCTTAACCAGTTGAGCATATCCCTTAGTAGCTGCTGATATGTGCATCTCTGATCATGAGCAGAAGTAGTGGGGGAGGATCATAACCATGTGCTGAGAGGAATTTTTTGGGGTTTCAATAATTCATCTCTGGAAACATTGGTACTTTGTTCAACACCCTTAAACAACCCTTATTCAGGGACCTTTTTAACTGGGCCCCACCTGCAAGGTCATGTGCTGTTTATCTTGATATGAGATCACCACGTTATGCACATATGGTTGTGATGCATGTGCCGGTGTACCCTTATCAGATGGGTGGTCATGATGGGTATACTCGGCTTCATATATTTTTATCCCAGTGTCACTTTGATGGAATGCACTGCTCTCTCAATAATAGTAACAACAGTCCTTTCTACTAAAGGCACAAGGCCTGAAATTTGGGGGTAGAGGACTGGTCAATTACATCGACCCCATTACTCAAGTGGTACTCATTTTATTGACCCCAAAATGATGAAAGACAAAGTTGTCTTCAGTGGAGTTTAAACTCAGAATGTAAAGATGAACAAAATGCTTCTAAGCATTTTGCCTGGCACAGTAATGATTCTGCTAGCATGGTTTCAGATTTTGGCACAAAACCAGCAAGTTCAGGGCAGGAGGAAAGTCAGTTACATCAGCCTCAGTGCTCAACTGGTACTCATTTTATCGACCCTGAAAAAATGAAAGGCAAAGTCAACTTTATCAGAATTTGAACTCAAAATGTAAAGCTGGATGAAATGCTGTTGAGCATTTTCTCCCATAAGGTAACAATACTGCCAGCTTGTCATGTTCTTTATAATAATAATGATTTCAAATTTTGCCACAAGGTCAGCAGTTTTGGGGGAGGGTGTAAGTTGATTACATCAAGCCCAGTACTCAACTGGTACTTATTTTATCGACCCCAAAAGGATGAAAAGTAAAGTTGACCTTGATGGAATTTGAACTCATAATGTGAAGATGGAAGAAGCATTTTGCCTGGCATACTAACAATTCTGCCAACTCAAATAATGATAATAATGATGATAGTGGTTTCAAACTTTGGCACAGAACCAACAATTTTGAGGAAGGGGTTAAGACAATTATATCAAGTGTTCAACTGATACTTATTTTATTGAAAGGTAAAGTCAAACTTGGTGGAATTTGAACTCAGGATGTAGCGATGGATGAAATGCCACTAAATATTTTGTCCAGTATGCTAATGATTCTGCCAGCTTGCTGCCTTACATAATAATAATAATCCTTACTATTATAGGTACAAGGCCTGAAATTTTGGGGGAGGGAACTAGTCGATTATATTGACCCCAGAATTTCACTGGTACTCAATTTACCGACCCTGAAAAGATGAAAGGCAAAGCCGACCTCAGCAGAATATGAACTCAGAACATAGCAACAGGCAAAATACTGGTAAGCATTTCATCCAGTGTGCTAACAATTCTGCCAACTTGCTGCCTTGATAATAATAATAATAATAATAATAATAATAATGATGTCCACTTTCCCATGCATGCATGGGTTAGATGAAATTTGTTGAGGCAGATTCTTCTACAGCTGGAAGCCCATCCCTTTGCCAAATTTCAGCTGTTGTTTTCAAGTTAGTTAATGATTACAGTAAAAATTTTTCCCCTCAACAATGGGCAGCTCAATAACAAAACACACTTTTATGGAAGACTGCAAAGAAATGACACTGTTTGTATGATGATGACTATCATTTACAATTAGTCTATACACGTCAAGACAACAGGGAAGTCATGAACAAACACATGCTCACTCACACACATATAACAGGCTTCTTACAGTTTCCATTTACCAAATTTCACCTGTATGGTATTGGTTAATACACAGATATTGTTGAAGACACCAAATAGTGCCCACATAGTGGAAGTAAACTCCTAAACTATTTGGTTCCAAAACAAGATTTTTAACTACATGATCTAAAAAAAAAAAAAAAAGAAAGGAGAAAAGAAAGTCTTAGGCAAAAACAGGAAAAAATAGACATATTCTTTCCATGTTAATTTCATGGCTGAGAACATAGGAACAAACTAAAGGCAACAAGGAGACAAGATACCATAAAGCATTTAAGAAGACATTGGAATTATCAAGATATTGCACTCAACCACCAGCACCTTAATTTCAATATCTCCACTACACTATCACCACCACAACCAATACCACCAACACCAACAGCTACATCATCAGGAACACTATGAGTTTTGCAGCCACAACTCTCTATGTGGTCAGTCGACCAGTCAGAAACAACAGTAAAATCTTTCTAAAATTAAACACTACAATCTTAAGAAGGAACATTCCGGATAATATGGTCTTAGATTTCTCACACATAGGAGAAAGATGAGATGGTTAGAGCTGGAATGCGTTTGATCATAGGTTTGCTTAATCAATGTTCACCAAGGGCTAAACATTAATAACTTGAATGTCACTTTGTAACTGAGATAATGAGGGAGTAATGTTGTATGCTATGTGTATGTACTGAATGTGTGTGTGTGTGTGTGTGTGTGTGTGTGTGTATGTGTGTGCATGTGTCATTGTAATCACCATCATTTAACATCCATTTTGCATATTGGCATGTGTGTGTGTGTGTATATATTGAATTGTATATGTGTATGCTGAATGAGGATGTGTGTGTGTGTGGGTGCTAAATGTGTTTGCTGTATGCGTGTGCATTGTGAAGGGGTGTGTATGCACATGTGTGTTTGTGTCAACAGGCAGTAATTGTGTTTATGTGTACACACACGCATTATAAAATGATCAAATAGAGGTAGGATGATTGAAGTGAGTTCAAATCTGTTATATTCCTGTGAAGAACATTGTACAACATCCATAACCTCAGTTCAATTAAGTATCATGAATAAGTAACAAATCAACTTAAATTCAGTTTAAGATTACAAATCAGATCACCTAGACATCAGTAATTGTACTGAACTAATCTGGTTTAGTCTCAAACAACAGATTACCAATTAGTCTATATGTCAGTTAAAAACAAAGTACCAGATGACTGGTTTAGACTCAGATTCAAGACCACCAACTGTCTTGCTCTGCAATCTTGACAATGGATCTAGACAGTGGAATATTCAGCCACTTCTTCATATACTTTGCCTACAGGCAGTGATCATGGAACTTGACTGTCACCTGTTCTTAGCATGTTATTGGGTTGGTATTTCTATAAGTTGGTTAGGCTTATTGAGTCCTGTATGCTTAAGCCATGCCCTAATGGTCATATTGTGAGAATCTTCTATGCATGGCCAAGCACACAATGGATTATTTAATGCCATTGAAACAGGAATTAGTGGCAACCCGGTACACATTTCAAGCAGAATATCTTACAAGTTAAGAGGAGGGTAATATGGTGCTATATATGTCATCTTTAAGACTAAGTATGACGTGAAAATGCAAGGCAAAATAATGTGCAATACACTTACTCATATCTGTTGGTCCCACAGCATTTGGCAAAATAATGTGCAATACACTTACTCATTTCTACTGGTTCCACAGCATTTGGAAAGTTGGAGCACAAGGGACAGTGTCAGGAACAGCAATAATGACCACCTTGGCTAACAGTCATCTTTGTAGCAGAATAAAGGTAGGTGGTCAGTGCTGATATATCATTTGATGATATTGGTTGGGTGGGATCACCATGGATATACATGACCTCATGACCCTGCAAATTCACAAAACAATACCAGAACTGCATCCTGTAGAGGGTGCTGATTAGAGGACCTTAAAGTTCAGCATCCAAAGTATACAGCCTGGCTGTTAGTTGGTTACACATCTGGTACCAAAGTTCAATTAAAAGCTTTCTGCAGAGAAAATCTCAAAGAACAAACACAACCAACAAATCATGGAAGTTGTCATTCCTGGAGTGACACCAGGCACAACTTGCAAGTTGATATTACCAGGAGTGAGCCATGAGACCTCAGCCACAAACAACAAAGAAAAGGAGAGTGAACCACTGTAAGAACAAACCTGAAGCTATCAGGAAGTACCACTTCATTGCAGCACCAGCCATTCATTTATGAAGATGAGAACCAAACAGAGGCTGATGGGGTGAGGGGAAACAAACATTAAAAATAAAACAAAGCAAAACAAACAAGAATTGAAAAAGAGCCAATGAATGTCCTCACCCAAGCTAAAAACAATGTGAAGTGGAGAACAACCCCATGGAAAAGAAACTCTTTGCTGAGGAAGAACAAACTCTCATGAAGGAGAACCAAAGACCTCTGAGCAGGATGGAACTAGTTTATTTTACCTGAATGAAATGAATTCACAATCATTTGCACAAATAACAAAGTTCTAATAAAACATTTATACCATCTATAGAAGGATATTGAGAAAGAAATGACATCATATTTAAAGCAGCAGGAAAATGCTGTTTTAAAAAAAATAGTTCAAATTTGACAGACATCATGAAGTATTTTATTTCAATGATCCAGAAGACATGTCCTCTCATTTGCCTATAACACAAAAACTCATCACAGAAGATTTTGGAATCACCAGTCTCCAATAATATGATGAAGCAGGTATTGTTAGGGAAGTGGGGTACCCTAGTTAATGTAGGTGGAGGTTTAAATTTTATATAAAGATCTTGTTTTAATTATTGTTTTATCATGCTTTCTAAAAAAAAAAAAAAAAAAAAAAAAAAATGTCAATTTTTGTGTTTTATAAATTTTTGATTCATCCAATAATATATAACATCTTTCAGTTGCCCCTTTGTCTTTATATAACTTCTCCATCTCACCTTAGGTGTCTTTGTGAGCCTTTAATATTACTTCATATTTTTCTCTAGCTCTCCGAGCATTTGTGGCTAATAAAGAAAATATTACTATCATTATTACTACATACATGTGTGTGTGTGTGTGTGTGTGTGTATTAAGATCACAAGAATTTTATAAGGTTATGAGAGAACATGAACTAATTCTCTTTTGGAACATTGACTTTTGAGCTACATCACATAAAATTTTAAATAATAACATAAATATTAGGCTGACCCTTTGAGATAGTAAAAGCTGAAGGCTGCAAAGTTAACTTTGCAACTATGTGGATTCCATCTGAATATGTGGCACCCTGGGCAAGTGTTTGCAACTAGATTACTGAAATGACTAACGTCTTGTGGGTGAAACTTGGTAGAGGGAAACTGTATGGAGGTGTGTGTGTGTGTGTATGTAAATATGTGATTGTTTCTGAGTCTTCATACTGGTACCATGTGAGTAACAGTGGTATTATTAACATCACTTGTGAAAAAATATGTCCTGTAGCTCAAAAGTTTCATGAGGTACAATGTGTAAATACCAGGGAAATAAAAAAAAATACCTTACAAGATAAATGAAGTTTTGCAACAGGAAAGGTATCTGACTGTCTCAATAAAATTTGTCAAGCTGATACCAGTATAGTAAAAGCTAATGTAAAAATGAAATGATGACACACCCCCACACACACAAACAATTACTTTTTATTCTCTGCTAACAAACCTTTCATCCAACATGTAGACAACTCTATTATTGCAGTCCTTTAAATTTGCAGACTAGCACTTTTGCAGCATACTTATACTTTTTTACTCCTGCCTCCTTATCGTCAACTATACAAAGAGAAAATAAATTCAAATACAATCAAGACATTTTCTGAAACTGTGCTCTGGAAACAACTTCGTTGTGTAAAATAAACGTATTTCATTCAAATTTGCTATTCGTTCTCAGAAGGAATGATATGATAAATCAGTGAATGTCAGAGTGTACAGTACAGTCCTCAATTAAGTGGAAGCATGATATATTTGGAGTAAGGGACCCCTGGATCATATCTAGTTGCTTGATGAACTACCTCTAGCCTAGTCTAAATTAAAACAGTTCCACACAAAATCAACTATTTCTCAATCATACAATTAAGATTAAAATACTGTAAACCAATGATGTACATCATACAGCACACAAATGATATAACAACCAGCGCAACTTAGAAAAATTCAGCTGTACCAATGTCTCAAGTCCAACATCTGCTGCACCTGTCTTATTTAATTTCCAAACATCTTGTTCACAAAACAAACACAAAAAAAGTCTTCAAAGAAATATAAATCTTTTCTAGTTCATGATATACTGTACGTACTCTCTGCTCATATACAGAGTGAAACTGAAACCACTTAGAAATATCTTTTATCTTTTACTTGTTTCAGCCATTAGACTGCAGCCATGCAGAGGTACCGTCCTAAAGAATCTTTTTAGTTGAATGAATCGACCTCAGGACTTTTTTTTTAAAAGCCTGGTTCTTATTCTGTTGTTCTCTTTTGCTGGACTGCTAAGTTATGGGGGATGTAGACACACCAGTACTGGTTGTCAAGTGGTGGTGAGGGACAAACACAAACACACACATATATATATATATGACAAGTTTCTATTAGTTTCTATCTACCAAATCCACTCACAAAGCCTTGGTTGGCCGAAGGCTATAAGTAGAAAACACTTGCCCAAGGTGCTATCCAGTGGGACTGAACCTGAAACCATGTGGTTTGGAAGCAATTTTACCACAAAGCCATACCTAACTAATGACCTGCCTTTTTTAAGTGCATAGTGTTTGCTTACTCAAGAATATTTGTTATTACACGTGGACACTATTCTAAAATCACTGTCTCTTCAACTAATAATGCTTTCAAAATTTGACACAAGGGCAGTAATCTTAAGGGAAGGGGGCAAGTTGATTACACTGACCTCA
Source organism: Octopus bimaculoides (assembly GCF_001194135.2). Taxonomy (NCBI): domain Eukaryota; kingdom Metazoa; phylum Mollusca; class Cephalopoda; order Octopoda; family Octopodidae; genus Octopus; species Octopus bimaculoides. The sequence continues at coordinate 92,845,529 of NC_068983.1, forward strand.
GTACTTCACTGGTACTTTATTTTATTGACTCCAAAAAGATGAAAAGCAAAGTTGATCCTGGTGTGAATTGAGCTCAGCATGTAAGGACTTGGAAGAAATGCCACAAAGCATTTTGTCCAAGGTGCTAATGATTCTGTCACCTTGTCACTTGTCTTACTAATAATACATTGATATGCACTATATAGTTACAAATATGACTGTGATTAAAGGTTCACTTTGTGACTCTGTAGCTTCAGGTTCAATCCAACTGCATGGCACTTTGGACAAGCATCTTCAGCTGTAACCTTGAGTTGCTTAACATTTTATGAGTAAGATTTGGCAAATAGAAATTAGAAAATAGAAGCCTAGTGTGTGTGGTGCATGTGGGTGTGCTTGTGTGTATATTTTGTGCTTGTATGTGTGTTTATCAGAACCTGGGCAACAATGATGTGTTTATGTTCCCCTAAAACAAAAAGTGCAGCAGTTTGACAGTTTGATGTTGTGAAGACATGTGACCTTACTTGGAAATAGGTAAGGTTTGGCATCAGAAGTTTTGTTCAACCAATGCTAGATTGGGAAAAGTTAATGTAAAAATGATGATGATGATGCACCAGCAAATATCTGTAGCAACAATTACATTCCAGCTTAATAAATGATGACAATTGAAGCAGTTCCTCAATAATAAATTCTTCTAATCTGTTTTGCTGTTATTAACAGCTCCCTGGATATGTACAGACTAGACAATGAATTGAATGCAACAAGTTCTAAAAATGCTTACTGAACTATAAACTTCCATGCTAATTTGAAATTTTGGTAGTATTTAAAAATATTCAGGGAAAGGTCAACCTTTTAGCATTTAAACCAACCATAACTGGTGCATATAGTCTACCAGTTTTATGTTCAAACTGACCAGATCCAGCCTCTCACACCACCCAACAAAGTCATTCTAAAAATAAACAATCACATCATCAAAATCTCAAGGCATTGAGATGATGCATGATTAATTCAGAACATGACTAAGCATTACACATGACTGAATAATCTGAATGCTAAAGGGTTAAATATTAATTATTTGTAGAAATAGGTTAACATTCTCACTTTCTCTCAATAGTCATCAAGTCATTAAGCATAGGAGCACTGTTAGTCAATGGTTTTTGAAGATGACTAGCAGTTGCCCATGCTTGTAAGTATCATCTCTCTACACCAGTGGTGTTTATCTGAGGAAAAGGCTACTGACTTGGACTGGTACAGTTGCTATCTGTGTCATTGCAGATGTTGCTGTCACAATGCAAAGAGCTAGAACAGATACTGCAAAACATCACTCCAATGGCCAGATATGTCTTAGAAATTTTTATTTACAACTCCTACTACATGCACTCACCACCATTAGCTCAAACTACTTTTTTTAAAAATCCAAAACACATTCTTTTTTACATCTCGTCTAAAGGTTGTTGAGTATTTCTAAGTAATTAAAGTAGAATCAAAATATCAAGTTGAAGAGAGAATCTCTGCTTCACAGAGCAGAAGCCTTGAAACTAGATAACATTTAAAACAAGAGATTATGATCAGAAAATGTTTTAATGTTTTATTTAATATGTAGGTTTACAAAAAAATAATTTTGTGCATGATTTCTATCAGTAAGTTGGGAAGAATACACAGATATTTCCATTGATATTCCTAAAATGGTTAAGAAAATTACATTCTCAACAAATTACAATCTAATTTCGTTTTGGCAATTTTAAACGTTTCACCAATTAAACCACAATGACACCTTCCATCTATCATTTATCCAGACAAAAGTTTATCATCATAACATTCTATACTAAATCAATTTTGAAAGCTATTTTCTTATTTCTGACAGATTATAAATGTTTTGAAAATTGACAGACTATAAATGCTTCAAAAACAAAACAGAAACTAATAATGAAATAGTAATAATAATAATTAATTCTTGTTTTAATAATAATAATTGGAAGTAAGGTGTCAGGTACTCTCCACTAAGATATGGATTGTCTGACAGAAAGGAGAGTACTGATGTAAAGACAAAGAACTAGGCAAAGGAAAGCCAAGCGAAGAAAGCCTGAAGACAAGTGATTGATATACATATTAAAAGGAAGGGGTGAGAGAAGGATAGTTGAAGAAGTAAAATTGAGGGAGTTAATTATCAACAGCTTAAGGAACATAAAGACATGTGGTCAAACAGACTCATCTGATTTATACAAGCATGGAAAGTGGAAAGTGAAATGTTGCTTGCAGTAGTTATATTAAAATGATGATGATTTAAGATAAAAGCTCTATGTATAGCATTAATCTTAACAGAGAGGTAAGCTACTCTTAGTGTAATGAAAGACTGAAGGAGAATCACCAAGGCTGTTGTCTGCAGCTGTGTAACATGATGAATGAATCAATATAGAATGAATAGCAACCACATTTACTAATAAGCAAACTGGAAAATTAATAAAACCGATATAAAAGACATTAGAGAATGAAAGAGTCCTTGGAAAATTAGCTTTTGTGAAAATTCAGTGATTATGAAGCACGTAAGATTTAGGAACCATTCTTCATGATCGATGAGAAAATTCTGAGAGAGAAACAAATGTGAAAAGCTGTAATAACTTCAGGCTTAGACATGAGATTCTGACGCTTTATAGTTACTATCTACATAAACATTAAATTATGACAAGCTAATGAGAGAGTCTCTACATGCTTGACATACTAGAAATATCAGTCAAATCTCGCTCAAATCACATCTTACTACCTTAGAAAAGAAGGACACATTTGGTAATATAGTCCCAGATATACTACATCTGAAAAGGCAACTTGATCATAGATGGCAAGTAGATGAAGTTAAAAAAAACAAAAATCAAAAGTATACTGTATCTTTCAGATAAGAATTGCATGTTCAAGTCCTGTAGTTCAGGGAAGTATACAGTAAGATAAAGACTGAATGATCACAGAAGATAGAAAACTGACTATATATATATATATATATATATATATATATATATAT
>NC_068983.1:92849060-92857437 GCF_001194135.2 Octopus bimaculoides
ATATATATATATATATATATATACAGTGAGTGACGACCCTGCCTGACACGAGTCCCAGGCTCAGCTGGCTCTGGCTGACAGTACTCAGTATGGGCCCCTGTCCAGGGTTGCAGAAAGGAGACAACCTTCAAAGAAATCCAGAGTGGAGCCCCATAGGCAGCTTAGTGTTCGACTCAACACTCTTCCAGCAGCGCCTGCAACCAAGCTGGCGCCAAACGTAATGCTCTGCACTCCTTTGGACTACGTCACCAAAATTGAGACAGGAATCCTGACGATTGGGCTACCCAGGATTTTCTTACATCTAGCCCAGGCCTGTGCAAAACTGGAGAGGACATGAAATGTAAAAACCAGACTGGATTAGTTTATGTGCAACTCCATTGTCTCCCAAGACAAAAGGATGCCAACAACAATATATATACATACACACACACATGGCATGGTTTCTATGGCTGGATGTCCTTCCTAGATCAACCATTTTACAGTATGTAATAGGTACTGCACATACACACACACTGTAAATAGTTCCTTTGTTGGCTTTGATCAGCAAAGCTTAGGTTATAATTCTACTACAATAGAATTAATCATCACTATCAAAAAAAACAAAAAAACATCAAGACCCCTAAGATGATGAACACTACCTAGTGGTAGATTAGAAATTATAACTCATTAGCACTTGGCTTTCCTTCTCTATGTTACTTCTATCAGTCATGAAAATAATCTGATAAAAGCTATCACCTTCCTAAATAAGACAAAGAAGTGGTGAGGTTAATCAGGAAAACTCACTTCATTCAACACCTTTTCTTTCTTACATTAACAAACCTGGAAACTCCCTTCCTGCAACCCAATTTTTTTTCACAATAACAACAGTTCTTTATAACTCAATTTCATTTGCAAAATAGTCTACACAGTTATTCCATATGTCACATTCAAAATATGTGATATTCTCCCCTATTTCTTTAGTGTATATATTTCATATACTAAGACATTTTAGAGTGCTTTACACTGAGTATACACATCTTTCACAGATAATTATGATTTTAGCAAACAAATGGGAAAACAACAAAACCAAAAATTTTGACAAGCTCTCTAACAATTTTTTTTTGTTTTAAAACATTATTGTGTAAAGGTAATAATACCTGGTTGTTGTTGCAGAGTTAGTGATATTTCAATCTTTTTATATATATATATATATATATATATATACTAGCTGACGTAACCGGTAATTCTTGGGAAAGCGGGGCCTATCCCTTGGTTCCATTCTCATAATTGTTTTGCTAATCCAATAACAACAATACAAAGTAAGTAGCCCTTAAAATGGTTTTTGTACATTTACAGAGAATACCAAACTGTTTTACACAGGATTTTGTTTTTAGGAATTCCGAAGTTGTGAAGTCAGTTATGTTATAACATGAAATTAGTTACCCGATAGTAAGAATTCAAATAAAGTAACTCTGAAAAGGCTTTAATGCATTCACAGAGTATATAGAACTTAGGAGGAAATACTAATAAGGTATGTATACTAAAATTGTGAAGCATGTTATGTAATAATAGGCTACTCAGATATGAGATAATAACAATTCAAAGGGCTTTTGTGCGTTCCCAGAGAATATTACCATCAGTGGTGCTAGTGTTGGTATATTCGTGAATACGTCACTAACCAAAATAAGGTGATCTATTGTTTAGGAAAATACTATTTACTTGCTTAAGGGTAGTACTGGATAAATTGCGAAAATAACTCCAACAGTTCAAATACTAAGAAATAAGCTTAAGTTGATTTATACCAAATGATTTAGGAAAATGAATGGGTTATTTCCCTAGGCTGTGAAAATGAAATATATTAGATAATATAAGGATCCCTTTCTGGGGCCCTACTATTGATTTTTTTCAACAGTCTGAGTATGCCATGAGGTTTCTACTGATGTGTCAAGTTTCATCAAAATTGATAAGACGATGTAGGAGGAGTTAGCTAACAACTCCACGAACACCCCCACAGACAGAATTTCCCACATATGTAGTGTATATATATATATATATATATATATATATATATATATATATATATATATGCATACTCAGGCATAGTGAAACTAATAACCTGGTATTAGAACTCAATATACATATGATTCAGAATAAAGCATTAGTTGTGTACAGTGCACAGTATGAAATTTGATGAAATGACAAGGAATAATGTAGCAAGCTTCATAAGTTTACAACTGTTTTTGCTATAAGATGTAGTGCACTCAGAGCTGAGTGCTTGTGCATTGCCTTATAAACTACCTCAGAGTTTCTAGTGTGTGGATGTGTGTGTGTTTCAGTTGTCAGGTAATGATCTGGAGAAGAAATACTCAAGACAACCGTAGAGTGCAGTAGTTTTTTGGTGGGTTGGTCTAGTGACTTGTTACTCTGAAGTCTATTCAACTCCATGCAATTGCTTTCTCAAGCAAGTCAGACTGGTCCCCAGATGACTTGACTAAAGAAGTTGCTACGTACAGTGAAAACAGTAAACTTAACAGGCCACTGGACTAGCCCACACAAACTATTTATACATAGACATAAACACACACACACACAGTCATACATACATACATACAAAATACATATACATGTCCCATTAAATATACAGCTATGCCCAACTTATATCATTTTTATTTTAGATTTTTCACATATATATAATTAATATAAACAGCTAAGCTCAATGTGATACAATATAGAAAAAAATTAATGGTTACTAAATGTGATTGAGTATGCCAAGATACCTACATTACTAGAAATAAGAGTTAAAATACTCTAAATGCTGTAGGAAGCACGCAAATGTATACACACATACTGACAGGGATTGTAATTGCCCCATCACCAACTTAAAAATCACTCAGACTAAATGTTTAATTTCACCTATTTCTGTAGACTTCATCAGTGAGGACTACTCACTGGCAGATGTTGGGCAATTCTGTGTCAGCATATTACATGTATTTACCATAGAAATCTGTGGATGATTTAATGGAGTGCTAATGCATATACAAAAAAATTATATATATATATATATATATATATATATATTTACAGTTGGTTTGGAACAAAAAGAGTTCATAAATTCATATTTGCCATTTTGCAACCTTCAGTTTCATTTTTAAGAATTGACTATATTTTGTGTCTGTTGTTTCTTATAAACTGGTAGAATTTGTGTACACTTCCTTTCCAAAGAATTTTTTTAACTGTTAGCTTCATGCATCAACAGTCATGTTTTCATTAGTCATGGTGAAATTCTAACTGCATGTAAATTTTTTGATGTGCATTTCAATGTTAGTTTTGGGATTGTATAGTGATATGAATAGGATTTCCATGATAAATTGAATTTTGTATATAATTTTATAAAGTATGTAAGTATTTTTCTGTAGTATTTTCCTATCTGATTTTGTTTGGTAATATTGTGCAGTAGAACACACACATATGACATGGTTTCTATGGCTGGATGCCTTCCTAAGGCTAACTATCTTACAGCATGTAATAGGTGTTACTTTCATGCCACTGGTACACACACACTGTAAATGGTTCCTTTGTTGGTCTTGATGAATATTGTAGTTGGCTAAGTATTCTGAATATGCTTGTATACTTAACATAATAATCCTCTGTCACAATGGGCAAAGCACAGTATCATAATGTGCAGCAGTTCAAATAGCTGGAAGATCAGGTGGAAGAGAAATCTGTGCAAGAATTACACAGACAATAACAACACAAACCAAACTGAAGTCAAAATAGAAAGATAGAACCAGTACCATAAAAAGCAAGATCAGGCTTCTGCATACACTATCACTGCAGGAGACAGGAAAAGATATAGGTACTAGAAATGAGTTGCTACTGCATCATCTTCAAGATTTCCTACTTTGACTATATCACAAATAACAAGGGCCACAAAACCTTCTAGCATTACAATGATCTGCATGAAGACCATCTAACTGGGAAAAAAGCATAAGCTGAGATGGAATGGAAAAATTCAGTGGCCTTGCAAAGACTTTTCTTTAAGGAAATGTAGAGATGGAAAGAAAAAGAAGTCAACAGAGGGAAAAATTGATGGATAATGTTGAAGAGTAGACAGGGAAGTCATTAGCAGAGGCCTAAGCTTTGGCAAGCAGCTGCAATAGAAGGCAAAGACTGGTTTATAACTCCTACTTCATCAGGAGTTGAGGGCTGAAGCTAGAATGTGACAAAGCTGGTCCTTTGAATGACAAAAACAGTCTTACCGTTTCTGACAACCCAATATCACTGAAATGGCTTGGGTGGATCCTAGAGTATAGCAAAAGAGATCTGTCCAAGATGTCACAAAACTGGATCAAACCCAAGACTTCATCATTGTGAAGCAAACTTCTTAACTAGTCAACAATGTTTGGGCAATCTTCCAGTTAGATCAATATACACATACATATATGTACTAAGATACATATATGATATTTATTTATATATGAATATGTAGCGCATATAAGTGTGTGGGCAAGATTTAAAAAAAATTGATCAGCTGATTCACATTAGAGAAGAATAAAGCAGAAAATAAGAAAATATGACGAAGACTGGTTTGTGGATGGAAACCTATAACAAGTAGCAGCTGATTATAGAAGAAGGCTTCAAAGAACACCAAACATTTCTTAAGTAATCTAATTTAGAACTGCTGAACCACATTGAAAATATCAATATTTCTTTAACAATGTTGAAGGTCAGAGTTGAACATTTTTCATTATGTGTGTGTGTGTTTATTGCTAATAATGATATCAGTATATAATATTTATATTGTTCAGTTTGAAATATATAGAAGATATAAAATCCTATTTATTACAGAAATTATTGGGTATCTAATGGAAGTAGCCATTAAAATGTACCACATACATTGCAAACTATTCAACATATCTTAGTACATTGCAGGTATATATTTCATGTCTCCTGAAGAAATGAGAATCTGAGAGTTAATATCAGATTTCATCTGCAACATGTGGAATACACAGGTATTGAATAGTTTACAGATTTACATTTAGATCTAGGGAACAGCATTTGGGTAATCTTCCAGTCATGACCAAACTGTGTTGAACAGGGAACTGACTCTTAGGTGAAAGTACTTAAAAGTTTTATACTTTGAGAAATAACTGCAACAAGTCTATTATGATTTGAAGTTTAATAATAATCTTTTTGATTCATTTTAGCATTTTAGTTCACATTGACACTATGCTTTAGCAAATATTAATGGCATGATAATAATAAACATATTCGCATTATGGTAGATTCATTTAAAACATGTGATGTTTTATTATTATTTTTCATGTCTTTTTTAAATGTATCTATTATTACTTAATAGACTCTTAATAATGAATGCATGTATGAATATTGTAAATTAAAGAGAAGTGAATATGACAGTACATGTGTTTTAAAAGGATAATAAGATTCTACTATGATGCAATTGTTTTAGTTTCAACATATACTAAACAAGCACAACTTTGGAATAAACACAAATTTAAAGATTTTGGTAGTTTATAGATAGTAAGGGCTCATGCTTAACTGTATGCTATAGATATGGCTGTATGGGAAGAGGTTTGCTTCCAAATCATATGGTTCTGGGTTCAGTCCCACTTTATGGCACCTTGGGCAAGTGTTTTCTATAATTTGGGCCAACAAAAACCTTGTGAGTGAATGTGATAGATGGAAACCGAAAGAAGCCTGTCATAATATATTTGTATTTACCACCACTTAAAAGTGGATGTTGTGAACCTCTCATATTGGCTTTTGGTGCATATGAGTACTCTTGATTTCAGCCTTCCCTGGCCTTGTCAATGGTAGCACAAATCATATGATCAGGTAGTCTTGGCAGTGGCAATGGTGGGTGATTTATCTCCCACTAGCAATGTAAACAAGAACTCCTCGCAATCCTTGACTGAGAAGAACGCTCAAGAAATGACAGCCAGAGGGAGAAAAGGCTGCACTAACACTGGGGTGGTATTCATTTATGACTTAGTAGACAAGAGCAACATGAAATAAACTGCTTTTCTCAAGAAGACAATACACTGCTCAGTCTAAGAATTGAGCTTACTACTATATGACTGTGAGCTCAATACCTTAATCATAAAGTACTTTTACATACACATTCATGCACACAAATATTTATTCGTAAGTCACAGCAAATATTTTGCATAAAAAATATTTGAAACAATTTATAATCCAAATCTATATGGAAGATGAGACAAGAACTATAGCTTTTCAAATTATGTTGCATGTCTAATGATATTAGTAGAGTTTGATTAATTCTCTTTATACCAGTATGACAATCTTTCATACAGGGTAAGATTTTCTCCTTTTATAAAAACCTATTTCTTTCAAACATTTATCATCCAACAGACAAGCTCACAAAAAAAAAACCCTTTTCCTTTCTTTCTATTCTCCCTTGACCTTTACCCTTTCAGTGTTTACTTATTTCTCCAAAAATGTTTCTTTCAATTTTTGCTGTCATCTCTCCCATCAACATTTCTGAGATTATTTTAACTCATCATCATCCAATCTCCACCCAGACATTTCACTGTATCACCAGAGCCACTGATTTCTTCGCTAATATGCTTAAGGCTATTCAATAAGCTCAAAAGACAAGATTTATATAAAAAAAATTCTCTGGTTTCCTTGCATATAGTGATAACTACAGGTATTTATTCAGAATCACTGTATCCAACTGTAATGTGCAACTGAGTGGTTCAGCATTTATTATAGTGGCTGGTTGTGACAATGATAAAATTCCCTAAACAAGTTTTCTGAGGTACCTATATAAGTCACCCCTCTGAATTCATTTTTTTAAAAAAGGAAAAGAAAGACTTTACACATGAGTAAATATTGTGTATGCATAGGTGTGTATGTATACATACACATCATCATCATCATTTAACATCCACTTTCCATGCCTCACCAGGTTTTCGCAAGCACTTACCATGCCTCAACAGGTCTTCGCGAGCACAGTTTATTACCCAATGATTCAAGGGTACTCTTAAATGGACTGGTTATGCTGCACTGACATAGGCCACAGTTATGGTCTCACTAGGCTTACTGGGAATTCTCAAGCACAACATAGCTCCAAAGGCCTCAGTCACTTGTCATTGCCTTGGTGAGGCCCAGCGTTCGAAGGTCGTGCCTCACCACCTCATCCCAGGTATTCCTAGGTCTACCTCTTCCACAGGTTCCCTCTACTGCTAGGGTGTGACACTTTTTCACACAGCTGTTCTCATCCATATGCAACACATGACCATACCAAGGCAGTCATCTCTCTAGCACACCACATCTGATGCTTCTTAAGTCCAACTTTTCTCTCAGGGCGCTTACACTCTGTCATGTATGCACATAGACATTACACATCCAGTGGAACATACTAACTTCATTCCTTGCAAGCTCACGCATGTCCTCAGCAGTCATGGCCCATGTTTCACTGCCATGTAGTGTGGCTGTTTGCACACATGCATCATACAGTCTACCTTTTACTCTGAGCGAGAGACCCTTTGTCACCAGCTTGAGTAGGAGCTCTCTGAACTTTGCTTAGGCTACTTTGGTTTTTGCTAGATTGACTCTAAGGCCCTTCGATTCTAGACCTTGCTTCCACATCTGAAACTTCTACTCTAGTTCTGATAGTGACTCACCTATTAGAGCAAAGTCATCAGCATAGAGAAGCTCCCAGGAGTATCCTATCATGAATTCCGCTGTTATTGCCTGGAGGACTATGATGAATAAGAGGGGGTTGAGGATTGATCCTTGGTGGACTCCTACCCGGAATTCTTCACTGTACTTATTGCCAACCCTCACCTTGCTGACAGCATCCCTGTACATGGCAAGCACAGCTCTAACTAACCCTTCATCTATCCCTAGTTTTCACATTGACCACCAGATAAGGGATCGGGGAGTTTGTCGAAGGCTTTCTCCATGTCAACGAAAGCCAGGTACAGAGGTTTATCTTTGGCTAGGTATTTCTCCTACAGCTGTCTTACCAGAAATATGGTACAAACCTAAACTGCATCTTGTCTGCTTATCAAGTTGGAATGGGCTGGACAGTTTGGAAGTATACAATAGGTCACACATATACACACATATAAGTATATTTAACCATTTTATGTCCACTTATCATACTGGAAAGTGGTTGGACAGTTTGGTAGCATACAACTGGTCAAGAGACCATACTTTGCTCCAATGTTGATATATAGACATTACACCCCCTATCTCTCTCTCTCTATATATATACATACATACACACATATATATATATGTATATATATATATATATATATATATATATATATCAGAAGTGACTCTAGGTTATCAGCATCACTTGGGCTTATAGTAGATTTCACATAAGACACATGCCTGCTCGAAG
>NC_068983.1:92857447-92860172 GCF_001194135.2 Octopus bimaculoides
TATATATATATATATATATATATATATATATATATATATATATATATATATATATCAGAAGTGACTCTAGGTTATCAGCATCACTTGGGCTTATAGTAGATTTCACATAAGACACATGCCTGCTCGAAGAATTTCAAGTTTTTCAGCTTTATTTCTAGCTCCAAATGGCATATTTTCTGTATCTAGCACTACGACTTTCTCCATTTCTAAGTTAAGGATAAAAATAAAGCAACCCTGCAAAACACGACTGATCTTTGCACACAGATGCACAGAATAACAGCAATCAAATAAAGACAGCAGAGTGCACAACAAACATCAGTGATCTGACTGTTGCTTGCACTCTTGACAAGAGACGCAAGTTAGTCTTTTACACCTACCAGGCTCATTCGTATTAACCAGAGTTGCTGAATAATTTTTCGTTCCTTTAAGAATATTTAAAACGAAAGCTTTTCATAGATTGGAATTTAAATCCTAATATCTAGAGAAATTTATTGTTTCAAGAAAACACTGAATTTGAATCACTTTTAATCGTTACAATTATAGATAACAACTAGGGCTGTAACTTCTAAGCCCGAGTAAGGCACATATGAATGATATCGAGAGAAAATCTGCTATGAATGATATTTTTTGACACAGAGCACTTGTAAGATGACTGCCAGATGCTGAATGAAAAAAAAAAAATGAACTGTGACCAGGCTCAATAAAAGGAGCCCGAGCTATTGGCTGTAATTGCATACTTGAAGTCAGTGTAGGCAGAGCTTAACTCATTACCTCCCATAATTCTATTAACTGGAATTTTTTTATGAAACTTTGATTTCTAGCATAAAACAGCCTTAGAAACATGCTGGAATGATCAAAATAACATTTCAAAATAACATTTTAAATAGAAATAAGCAAGATATTGGGTGAAAAATTAGCAAACCTCATTTGAATATCAGAGAAATATACCTAGTAGATATAGCAAAAAGGTTAGATATGTGTAAATATTGACAGATAATTACGAAATTTGTAATTTTTAAGTGATCTCATATGAGATCACTGGTAGGTAATGGGTTAAATCACCTTGCAAATACATGTTCACTTTACTAAATTTATACTTGGGCTAAGCCCAAAAAGCCTGAGTGCTGGAGTCACCATTGATATATATGTATATATGTAGGTAAGCATATACAAAATTTAGAGGATATGTGTGTGTGTGCACGTGTGTGTGTGTGTGTGTGTGAGTGTATGTGTGTCCATTCTTGTACATATTTTGTCCTATTACATCCAGTGTTGATTTGTTTCTGTCCTCATAACTTAGCAGTTCAGCAAGAACTGATAGACTAGGTACCAGACTCAGAAAAATATGTACTGGGGTTGGTTTGCTTGCATGGACCATTCAAAGTAGTGCTCCAGTATGGCCACAGACCAAAGACTGAAATCAGCAAAAGATAAAAGATATATTTACAGCTTCCAAGAACTGAAGACTGCAGACATGAAGGAGTGAATATATCACAATGTAAATATTATACTTTAGAGCAAAATACCTTTCTAAAAAATAATGGTTTATTTAGACAGGGACTGACCAAAGTATTATTTGTTTTGTTTTTTTTTAGAGTGAGGGTGGAGTGGATCAGATTACTATTATTTAGAACAAACTAACAAAATAATTTATACCATTGCTTGAGCTGAAGGATACAGTAGTCAAATCTCCTTTAAAATCTGAAGGGATGGAAACACTAAATCAAGTATTTCAAACTACATTACATCCAAATAAAAGACAGTTTAGCTATGACTGGAATGTATTTGATCGTAGGTTTGTTTTGTCATGACTGACTTTCAGCTGAAAAAACAACAAATTTAGTTTATAAACCCTGGGCAGGATTAAAAGTGAAACTGACAATTGAATTGGAACTTGGAATGTTCAAAAGCAGTATTAAAAATCTCTGTAGGTCATTTAGTCCTTCTACCCTATCGTTTTTTATTAATTCATCAGTCTCAAATCATAGATAAAAGTTAGTTGGTTAGTTATTTCTTTCCATGCCATGAGGCACATGAAATTGCAACACAATCTCTCCAACAAGCTCTGATTTCTGCCACTGTTCTGGTTTCATTCCAGCTTCTCCACCTTTCTCGTCTCCTTTCCTTGTCAATAGTCCATTGCTATGTGGTTTTAGGGTGCCCTATTGCTCTTTTCTCCCTAAGGCTGTCACTTCAGTGCCACCATACAATTGTTTTTTCAATCTTATCTGCTAACAGACAAAAAGAGGAGGCAGGTGGTGGCCGTCAAAGACAAGAATAGTGACATAATCAAAATTAGATAATAAGAGAGACACTAAATAAGCATATCTGAGATATCATCATTGTTTTAATGCTTACTTGTCCATGCTTGCATGATGGTGATGTTAAGACAAAGAGGTACAAACACATACACACACACACTATATACACACTCTGTTGTAATTTGACCTAAAGATTAGCTATATTTTTGAATAGAATTGATTTTCAATAGTTTTAATCGATTTAAATATTTTTTCTATTTGAAAATTTGGTTATGAAACACGTGTGGTCGTTTTATTATCATTATCTTATGATATTTACTTTGTATTATATTATACTTATTTATTGTGTTTTTACTTATTAATTTTCTATATGTGACTGGATTTTCATCGATGAGTTCATGAACCTTGGTTCTTTTCTCTAAAACTATATATCATCATCATCATCATCATCATCGTCATCATCG
>NC_068983.1:92864273-92878583 GCF_001194135.2 Octopus bimaculoides
ACGATAGATTGCGTGAGATAGAGAAAAAAATACATAAATAATCATGAATTCAAGACATAAATGTATAGTTAGAGAGAACGAAGTGGGGTGGTGGATGGGGAGCGCATCAGAAGGGATAATATATGAAAAATAGGAATGACTTAGCTATTGTTCATGTCTTGGTGAGCTTCGTCGTGGGTTCTATTAGCTAATGGAGCTTCGTCGTGGGTTCTATTAGCATAGAGATTCTAGTACGAAATGGTGGTGGAGTTGGAAAGCGAGCTGGTTATATGTTTGGGATTCGCACGCGAGTCGAAGAGGAAATGGTGGAAGAAGTGGTGATTCAGAGAGAGAGAGAGAGAGAAAGAATACAATAGGGAGAGAGAGGGAGAACCGGCAGCAGTACATCATGCTGGTCAAGTTCGTTAGGTTTTTAGGAAAAAGTTGAAAGGGTAGAGATGGACTATATGTAATCTGAACCTTCCCCCCCCTTATTTATTAATTTTTTTTATATATACATACATACATACATACATACACACACACATTTAAAAAGCAAGCTTTTTTTTCACTTTCTGTCTACTAGATCCATTCACAAGTCTTTGATCAGTCAATGAAGCACAATAGTAGAAGAGACTTGCTGAAGATGCAATACAGTGGGAGTAAACCCAAAACCAAGAGATGGGAAGTGAAATTCTTTACTATACAGCCTTGCCTGGTAGTTTGAAATAAAAAAAAATTGAAAACCCAGAAACAATTTTCTATTTTTTACAATAAACTTTTATGATATGAATTTTAGAAAGAAGTTAATCCAATTTGAAGCCTTGGGTCATTCTGGAACAAAGTAATGGGCTAACTTGCCTGGTTTCAAAGTAATTTTCTTCACTTGAGAGGAATCCAACAGGTAACTTCAATGAATTTAACAAACTTTACATTTGATCATAGCTGTTCACTTTATGACTAAATTGTATTATTGATTTTAATCTGATTGTAATGATATCAGTTTCCAGAGAAAACAATGGAGGTTCAATCTTAGCTAACAAATTAGCTGTAACCTTTCTTATTTGTTTAATCAATAGACTACCAATATCTTACGAATCATCACTGCTTAGAAACTGATCTTTCTTCTTTAGCACCTGAAGTTTACATATGCCACAAAATTTGGGCCAACACCAATGAAGCACAATAGTAAAAATAATATGCTGGCTTCTCTGATGACAAGATAGTTCTATTTTGTAAAATGCACAATTTAATAAATGCCATCTATCTACTATGGAAGCCAACAACATTGATATTTGTGGCACTATAACAAAATACTGGGATCTATTTTAAAATGGGGGCCACAGTTTTCATTAATGTTTTACGTAGTGTTTTTGGTACCGAAAGACTTTCAAACTTCGTATACTTATCTATTTTGTGTTATAGAACAGAAAAATGTTAGGGTTAGGGTTAGGGTTAGCCTATAATAGAAAGGTTTATTAGCTACTGCCAATATACTTCAGCCATTTTTTGACAAGGAAATAATAATTTTATCACCGATAGAATTGTTTCAGAATCGTTTGTTTATGTAGTCGGCACTTAATGTATATCGGCTGAATGGACGTCAGTGATTGGTTGAAATTACAGAAATACAACAACTTTAACATGGAATAACTTAGGGATTTCTTTTTTTTTTTAAGAAGACTAAGAGAAAAAGATGTTTTACATGACACATTCTACCAGTGTTCCAAGTTTCAAAGTGTTTCGTTAAGAAAATACTGTGGCCTCCGTTTTAAAAAAGATCCAAATACTGGGAGTGGTTCTGGATGACCTTTAACAGGAGATTCATAAGACCAAACTTGTAAACTTACCGTTAAAACAAGTGAGGTAGAATTTCAGCACTTGTAGGAAGGAGATTAATAAATCTAGAGAGAACTATAATAGCTATAATGCATATCTATTATTGTTATTATATGCCATCTATTAAAAGGCAGGACATATTCATGCATATGGGGAGAACTGATTTATGTCTAAGCAGAGAATGGCTGGTGGTTTATTGCTGTAAACTGGTAAACCTGTGGCTCACTAGGTATGAAATCCTCATTTACAACTTTGTCATATATCCAACAGTTAACTACCCTGTCATCAGTGTCTTTTTTAAAGCCTCGAAATTGGATGGTCTCATCAACAAGTTGTAGCTGAAGAAAAGGCAATAAAACTGACTTCTGTAATCCTTCCTCATAACTTTTATATTGGGGATGGTTGCACTTCTGAATAGGTTGTTATCCATTCTTGGATGCTGAAGAGCAGGTTTTAGATACATATTTTAACATTGTGAGTTCAAAAATCATCAGGATTAATTTGCCATACATTCTTTCTTGGTCAGTAAAGTAATTACCAAACAAATATTAGTGTGACAATGTGTTTTCCAAAATATGTGGTTGTGTTAGAAATCCATTTTTTAAAAAACTCCTATGTAACTTAACTAGTTTAATACTCCTTGGTTCTTAGGTACATTTACTGAAGCTCAGTTTCAAACTATTGTACCAGACAACTGATTTCCTCTTAACTCATGTTTTTGTGAGAAATATTGGTTTACAGATTTTTGGAGGAGACAGCAAAAGTCATGAAAACTACCTGGTCCTTTCTGAATAACTTATAATAATAAAAAAAATAATAAAAAGGGGTGGGTGGGGGGTGCATGTATACATGAAGAGATTGATTTGAAATTGTGATCTGAACAAAATGTGAATTCTATATAAATTTTATACAAGACAGAATTTATATCTTGTCATTATATTCTGAAATTCTTTTTGAAATCATTTAATAGAATAAATGCTTGGCTAGTACAAGTGGCTTGCGGACGTAAAATACAAGTCACATGGTACGTTACAGCAACAAAAAAATATATTTTACTGCATCATTTATTAATTTGTTCAAGTTCTGATGAAGATAACAGTGACCACAACAACATGTACTGAAGGATACATGGTATTGGACTGATATTTTACAACTCTCTCTCTCTCTCTCTCACAAACACACACAAGTCTATGTATATACATAAGCATATACATATTAGTATGTAGATTATATATCACTGTTTTATATCAGTTTTACCATACAACCATAGGTTAGATATTTACTTGTACCAATGTATTTTTAAGACAAAAATCAATCTTGATTGAATAGATAATGATTGACGCTTCAGCCATGATTCTTCTTTTTTATTTTTGCTAAGGCCAGAATATATCTAGAAATAAATTATTTAAGGCAGTGGTTCTTAACTTGGTTGGCAGTGCTCTCTTGGTATGCTGTGAGTTACATAGAAGAAGCAAATACCAAAAGAGTACTATGGGGCAAGTAGATGGTGGAGGGCACTGAACCTTTAGAGGTGTTGTGGTTTTTACTAAAATCTAGTACAATATTTATATTTTAAATACATTAAAAAATTTTTTGTCAGGCTTAGAGAATTAACAGGAAATTGTGTTATCTTTAAACAAAAATTTGTCTGATGATGTGCCTTAGACCAATATAATTTTAAAACTTCTTACCTTCTTTAGTAATTTCTATCAAAGTTTATCTTAGTGAATACTAATCCAATCAAATATCTAAATAGCAACATTTGTAAGACACCATTCAAATGGGGCAGGAGAATAGGCAGGCTAATCAATTAGTGCAAAGCAACTGTCATGCACAACAGCAATTGAAACCAGACTTTTGTGATGGAGTACTATCAGGAAGTTCTGAGCTACAAGAGCATGAGAACCAATGATTTAAGGTGTCCTTTCATATTTAAAACAAACAGTAAGGTATGATTTGAAAGATTCGGTTACTATTTCTAGTAGGTCAGACAACCAGTAAGAAGCTCCCTTGATCCAGATGTTTTTACAGTTGGATGATGCTCTTGCTACAACTAATCATTAATTTCTTACATAGGCAATAGAACCTTTTATTTTCATTCAGTCAGATGTATACATGTACACATCTATATATTTGTATAGGTAAATAAAAGAAATCATAGTAAACAATTTGTTTGTTTTAACAATGAGTATTCCAGATGTTCTGTCAACAGAGCTACTTGTTTATTGAAATTATATAGTGGAAGTTACTGAATATTCAACACACATTTGTACCATGCATGCAATCCTCAAGTAGAATGAGTGTGACATGCTGTATAACAGTATAACGAGGATGGTTTTTAGAATTTCAGTTACAGTCCAACTAACAGGACTCCACACAATTTCAGTTCAATTTTTCTCATAAGGTTAGGGTCAGGTCATGAGTATGATAGAAGAAACTTGCCTAAGGTGCAATGCAGTGGTATTGAAACTAGGAACTTATGATTGCAAATTGAATCATTCAGCCATCCACTCATGCACACACAGTAATACATTTATATAAGTACTCACATACACTGCATATATATATATATATATATATATATATATATATATGCACACACAATCATGTATTTATACACACAAGCATACATACAAGTCTATATGAATAGATCTGTGTGTCATGCTAAAAATAAAATGCAAATCTCCCTCAACCACACACTACCATCTTTAAAAAAAAAGAAAGAAAATGGTATACTGGATAATGTAGTCTTATATGCACTATTTCTGAAATAATAATGGGTTGGGGACAGCTGGAACACATTTGATGATAGTTCTGCTGAATCAGAGCTGAGGCCAAACACCACCATCCAAAAACAAAAAACAACATAGGAGTTGTTATATTAGAAATAGAAGCCAAATTTTCTCAAAATCACACTGGATAGTGTAGTTTTGTAAATGCTATGTTTGGAAAAAAAGATGGGATAGTCATAGTTGAAACCTTTTTTAACATAAGTTTGCTTGTGTGTGTGTGTGTATGTGTGTGTGTGTGTGTGTTTAAACACAACAACAACAAATAAGCAGTAAGAAAGAATATTTCTTTATTTCCTCTCATCTTTGTATATTATAGGTGAATCAGAGATTCAGGTAATATTTTCCCTCCCCAAAAAGAAACTATAAAATAATGTATAAGAATTATATCTACATACATTAATCGATGTGTACAGTATCATATATCCATTACAGCCAATCTTACCGATTGGTTTCATACTAGCAGTTTAACGGAGTATTTAGTAACAGTCTGATTATGTAACTTCACTCTTCAGAGGTAGCCATTATGGAATGAAATATGGTGACTGCTCTCTATTGTTGAAGATGAATAGACACATCAGGTTTGTAGTTGGTGTGAGTGTGTGTGTGTGATTCGGGTGATTTTCCAAAAGAACCAAAGAAACCAGGTTTCTAATGGTTCTTCCATTCCTGATACTGTATGTGGAGTGGTTGCAACACCTGACAAAATTATCACATTCTTTTTACATTCTCTTTTTCTTTCCAGATAAGAAGCAGGATTTGTTCTCGGAGCATGGAGTGTTGGAACAAAAACTGCATTAAATCAATTTGATGCTCTCTCTCTCTATATATATATATGTGTGCGTGTGTGTGTATGTGTATGCCTATATATATATATATATATATATATATATATATATATATATATATATACACACTTTTGTTATGCTTGTAAATTATACACACACATGTACATACACTTCTAGATCCATCTACAGAAATAGTACTTGGACACATGATCAATGTTTAATCATTCGACTGTTGTTGGTGTTATGTTCCAGAAACCCCTGCGATAAGTGAAAATCCGCAAAGTAGAAAGAGTATTATTTTATTATAAATGCAAAACAACACCATGGAGGAATCGATGTAAGCTTAAATAATAAACTGCAATAGATGAACCACGATATGGTGAAGGATTACTGTATTTCAGGTCTTACAACACTCACTTTAAGGTGACTTGACCTTAGCTTCCATGCCTCTAAGTGACATTCGTCTAACCCCACCAATCACCTCTTTTCAGTGAGAACCATCTAGATAGGGCTTCTCAGTAATCTCTATGTTGTTCTTGATGACTCTTCTGTTCACTAATGTAATGCTCAGAGTTCCCAAGCCTTTTTCTCAGGAAATGACCTACAAACTTTCAACTTCCAGCCTTCTCACCTGGTTCTTGTGGAAGTCCTCCACCAACTCTTGGTACTTAGCTATTTCCCTCCATCCTCCCTTTGCTGAGTACTCTCAATTTTGGTCTCAACAAGGTCTGGGTGATGTGAATTTCATGTACGTAAATCATCACCATCAGCATTATCATAATGTCCTCTTTTTCCATGCCTGCATAGGTCAGATGTGCTTCAAAGAAGCAGTTCAAAACTAGTCATGCACAGCAGCCATCAAAACCATTGAATTGTGTGCTGGAGTATTGTACTGATGAAACAAAGCCCCTGAGTTTTCTTGAGGATTTCATAACTGCCTCAGTTATGATGAGGTGGCCCTTTTGAAGATAGTCAATAAACACAATGTCTTTTGCATTTCTAAAAACTGAGGCCATCATCTTCCCTGCACATGAAACAACTTTGACCTTCTTTGGAATGGGTGGGCAGTGTTTCCACTGCATGGATTGCCTCTTTGTCTATGGCTCAAAGTGATGAACCCAACACTCACCCTGGCTTAGGAAACCATTCAAGGAAACCAGCTGGATCTGCCTCAAACAATGTCAAATTTTCCAGTGATGCTTTTGATCAGGTGTCAGAAGACATAACACTCACTGAGCAGAAACCTTTGTCATGCCAAGTTCATTGTGCAGAATATTCTCGACTCTCTCATAGGATGTGCTAATAGTACTGGCTATATGATTTGTAGTCAATTACCTGTCGGCTATTACTATGTGGTGAGCACAATCAATGTTTTCCTTAGTGGTGGTAGTTGCAGGATGTCTAGATCTTGGGTCATCTTCAAGACTTTCCCTTCCCCTTCCCCTTCTAAATTTAGCTGCCCATTTATGTATTGTTGATAAAACTAGAGTGTCATCTAATGTAGCAACTACATCAGCATGAATGTCCTTGGGAGATAAACTGTTTTTCAGCAGGTACCTGGTAACAGCACAATGCCAAATTTTGTTAACTTTCAAGAGAAGTTGCTACTAGTTATCTTTGAAGTCTTCTTTGAACAGTCAGATGTCATTTTATCTGGCAAGAAACAATGCAGTTATTAATAAGAAGAGTTGAAATTAATGCATGCAAGGTTTCACAGCCCTAGTATCACTCCTTCATAGTCAGTCTATGTACTTTTCAGCCTACTCTTGTATATATTAATAAAAAAACTGGAATTTATGCTATTATTTTTAATTGTTATAAAACAATTGTAACTACATAATTTAAAATGATAACATAAATTGCAGTAATTGCACACACATACCCAAATGCCTTGCTGTGTTTAATTACATGTTTCATATATCATATCTTTTAAATATAAAGAAACAAAAAAAGAAATACAAGAGAAAATTTACAAAGATTCAAAGGTGATAAGTTCAGGTGTTTCCTGCACTATTTGTTGTGCATGCAGGCAAATCACACCATGTAGGTATCATATTTACACAGCAGTGAAATACTTGTTATTAAGAAGGAGAGGAATATCTAAATTGGCACCACTGTGTAGCCTGTATTGGCTTGGAGTAGAAATGAAAAGCTCCCTTTTAATTGTGCTTGTGCATGCACACACATGTGGTGTGTGTGTGTATGCATATATATACACAGACACACATATACACACACAACTAAGTGTTGATTGTGGGGCTGGGGAGAGGAGAATGATGGTTAGTGGTAAAGGATGACAGAGGGGACTAATGCACGTAGACAGATCTGATGCTATCCCCCATTACACAGGCTTTGTGATCAAAGGAAGAAAAGAGGAAGAGTGATGGGGATGATGGCTGAAGGTGGGAAGATAATGATAATGGGTGATGGAGAGATTGAGTGCACACAGATCAGATGCCATTGCTTATTACACAAGCAATATGATACAACGAATAGGATAGTGTGTGTATGTGAAAGACAGATATGAAACTAATGAATAGGGGAAGTACCAATAGGAATATACCAAGAGACTCAGGACCCAGTGGTATATTCGAAACTCCATCAGCATTATATTAATGATCATTTTACTATACTTGTATGGTGGGCATGTTTTCTTCAGAATTGCAAGTTGCCTGCTAATCATAATAGTTCTTTGTTATCTTCTTTTTTTGTGGTTCAGTTACAATATTTACCACTTCACTCCATGTCTTCCTAAGACTTCCTCTTTCACAGGTTCCTTTCACTTCAAAGAATTTCTTTATACAACTGAAATCCACTATATGTATCACAATTTTTCTATTGCACACTACATTACATTCCTTTTCTATCCAGCTTTTCTCTCAGCTCATTTGTACCTTGTCATTCTTGCAAACTAATATTACACATTTAGCGGGTCTTGCATACTTCATTTCTTTGCAGCTATTGCAAATCTTCTGCATTTATGCCTCACAGTTCACAATCATGAAACAGTGAAGTGCATACACAAGCAACATAGACATGCATTCACTATGAAAAAGAGTTCCTAGTAGAGATAATAGCACACTTAACTTTGCTGTCCTGTGTAACTGTGGCTTCTACATTTTCAGTACATCCACTAATTAAGTTCCCTAGGTATCAGAAGCAATTAACTTTTAGTTAGAATTATGAATATTTGAAGGAATTACTCCTCCTCATAAGGTCTAAATTCTCTGTTAGCCAGCGTAAACACTCCATATGGAGTTTCTGCAAACCACTTTTCTGCATATGAAGCATAACTATTTACCTAATGATATCAGGGCCTTAATTTTTCCCCTACTAGCTAAGTTTATTTTGAAGTTTATCAATTCCAAGCTTTGCTTCCATGTCTGGTATATCTTTGCCAAACTCCATAAAAGCTAGATAATCAGCAAACAAGAGTTCTCATGAAGAGTTGCTCATAAGCCCCTCTGTTATGACCTGGAATACTATGACAAACAGGAAGAATTGAGAACTAAGCCCTGACGGTCCTCTATTTGTATGCTGAACACATTGCTGAACTCACTGCTGGCTGCACCTCCATATACAACTTATGCGACCCTCACAAATCCTTTGTCTACTCCTAAATCTCCTTAGCAACCACCAGATCAGAGTGTGATGGACCATGTAAAGGTTTCTCTAGGTCATAGAATGCTAAGTAGAGGAACTTACTCCTAGTTAAGTACATCTCTTCCTGGAACAAAGCCAAACTATGTCACATCCAAGCCAATTCTGTTCCTAATCAATTGTACCAAAACTCTTTCCATAATTTTTACAATCTACTTCAAAAATTTGATGCTTCTTTAGTACATGTGAATTTGTATGTGAGTGCATACATATCTTTAAAGTGTTTCAGCTCTAAAGCTGTGGTCATGCAAAGGCACTACCATTGACTGTGCTACACCATTATTTGAAACCTCCTCTGATATGAGGCATTTGGTGAATGAGGGAGTTTGATGCTGCTGCCCTTGTCTGTGTTTCCTGCCATGAGGTAGGTTCATATGGAACCCTTGACAGGAGGAGATCCAGTTTTATTTTGAAGACATCTACATCCATACCATGCAGGCCTCTCAAGCATTTTGGAAGGATATTGAAGTCATGTGGGCTCTTGAAACCCAAGCTGTTGCAGTATCTGGTCCTGCACCCCAATGGAGATACTAGGACCCCTGGCACTGTGCAGTAATGCCCTATTCTGCTACCTGTGCAACTCTGAATGCCTGAGTTTGACATGAGGCCCTCAAGGATTTTCCAGATGTACATTACTGCATATCTTTCCCACCTTTGCTCTAGAGAGAAGAGCCCTAACTCTGTCAGTCTTTCCTGGTAGTTGACATGCTGCGCTGAGACAATTTTCTCTGTGTAGCCTTGCTGGACTGCTTTGGGCCCTGTCATTAAGTTTATATTGTGTGGTGATCATAGTTGTGAGCAATAGTCCAAGCAGCTGAGGATGTATGCCCCCAAAGGACCATCATTGTCTTCTTTTTCCTTGTTTTGAAAGTTCAGAGGATCCATTTAGTTAGCCACCTACATTTTATTACCAAATTAGTAATATACAATTGGAAAGATACATCATTGCTCATGTTAATGCCCAGGTTACGCACTGATTTTGATTCAGGGATTGCAGTCCCTCCAAGGCCAGTGTATCCTGTCTGCATGACATTCATCTTTGTGTGCTAGTAGCACAGGGCTTGGAATTTTCCTGCATTAAACTGCATCTTATTGTCCTCAGTTCACCTGTCTATTGCGTTCAACTCCCATTGCAGATGGGCAACATTTCCAGGATTTTGTATTGTATGACAGACTTTTGTGTCATCTGCATAGCTAGCAAGGGTGGCTATCTGAACAGCTGAGGGTATGTCTGAGAGGGCCCTAAAACAGTGTCTTACCACTCTTACCATTCACAAGAAAGCTCTGAAAAAGAAGCTGCAGTGGTTTTGCAAGGGCTCGTTTGCACGATTTGAGAAGGATTGCTGGGAATCCATTAGGGCCAGCAACTGAGTTTGTGTCAACCCCATCTATAGCCATTGTTACATCTTCTTTAATATTGATGTAATCAAATTTTGCCTCTTTGGTTACAGGTGAAGTGGCAAAGAATTCTGCTGGTTTGTTCACTTGCCTGTGTTCCAGAGGTGTAGTGAACACACTCTGAAACTGTTTGTTCAGTATTTCACTTATCCTCATTGGGTTTCATGCAAGGGAGTCATCTTTTTGCAAGAGGGGTCCTATCTTGTGGTGTATTGAGGCTGTTTCTTTGGCAAAATTAAAGAAAGTTTTTGGGTTTAGCTTGATATTTTTTATAACCTAAGCTTCCTTATCTGCTTTCACTTTTTCATGAGACTGATGCAGACTTTTCTCAATCTCCAACAGCACTCTCCCCAGGTGGGACTTCTCACCACTTTTGGGATGCTTGCTTAGGTGGTTTGCAATCTTTGTCTGTTATCTCATAAGCATCTTCCTTTTACTAGGGATCCTGTTTTTGTGTGTGTTGGCCCTGGGCTCTAGGACAGATTTGTCACATATGGCTTGCATTATGGACATGAAATGTTTGTGTTTCACGTCAATGTTTGGTGTGGAGAGACATTTAGGCCAATCCTGTTTGAGGATCCCTTTCTCAATCAATTTCTAGTTTGCTTTATGAAAATTCAGCTTGAAGAGATTTTGGGTGCTTCGTATAGGCTGTACATATGCAGGGGCTCTTGGTCCATGCATAGACAGCTCTATTATGTTGTGATCCGAGACTAGCATTGTGTCACTTTAACATTATGGATAATATCCATATTGTTTGTAAAGCAGATATCCAGTATATTATGGTTGCAGCACAATTTGTTCCATGAAAGAAGTATTGGCAAGGTGAAGCAGGGACTCTGTCTGTGCTTGCTGGTGGTGTGTCATTCCTGGGAGCATCTGGGCCCCTGGCCATCCCACATTGGGGAAGTTAAAGTCACCCAAAAGGAATACACTGATGTGTTGGTCCAGTTTGGGTGAAAACTTCTATCTTTGCTAGGCAGTCTTCAGACCTACCTGTAGGATTTAGAGCATCCAGTGGGTGGTATGTAGTACATATGATAATATTAAGTTGTCTTATGTGTAGAATTTGAGCATCACACACTGAATTTGAATATGACAGCAGGACCTGGGGTGTGAGGTCCTCTTGGATGTACACAGCAACTCCACCATGGCTCCTTTCTTTTCTATCTGAGCGTATGACAACATATTATGGCATGTGTATTTCTGCATCTCCTATATCAGGTCTGAGATGCATTTCTACAAGTGCTATGCATAAAGCTTGATTGCATGCAGTAAGGTCTCTCAGGAATAAGATTTTTGTTTTACACTTGATGTGCAGCAGCCTTCTGATGTTTAGAAGAAATATTTTTTTGCCTTTTGCGTATAGATATTAATCTGCATTTACAAATACACAAACACATATATACAAATACACGTACATACATACATACATACATGTATAAATGTTAGTGTATGAGTACATTATGTACATATATAATCTTTGGATGTTAGCATAATATAATGATACGTACAATGTTTTATTCACATTTTTGTGTACATACACACAAAATGAAAGAGTAAAAGGAGTGGAATAAATAAATTGAACAAGGAGCCAATCTCTATTAGAAATAACAGAAATCAGAGCAGAAATACTGTGCAGGTCAAGCCACTGATCAGTATTAATGTAGCAACTAATATATTTAAATGTTTTTTAACCCTAATAATTATACATTTTTACCTTGAAACCAAAACATGAGATTTTTAACAGGAACACTATGAAAATTACAGTTGCCTAAGAAGCATAAGCTTGCAGATACTTAGTCACAGAATGGAAGTTAGAAACAATGGCCACATCCCTCCCTGATGCCAATGCTATTGTAGACATGCCTCTTACTAAATGGACAACATTCCTAAAATTGTCATTCTGTTCTACAGTTTTGGAGATACATCTGGACTAAGTATGAGGGATACTGTTTTGAGGATAGATGAAAATTATTCCAGCCAAGATCAACATATCTTGTGTATACAAAGACATATTAAAAGTAAATAGATACCTCTCATTAACCCTTTAGCATTTAAACCAGTCATATCCAGCCCAAAATGTTCTACCTGTTTTATGTTCAAACTGGCCAGAGCTGGCCTCTCACACCTACCCAACAATGTCATTCAAACCATAAACAATCACATGATAAAAAATTTTAAAGCTACAAGATAATGTATGATTAATTTAAAAGAGTGAATGAATATGCATTAAATTTGATGGAGTAATCTGAACACTAAAGGATTATAAAGTTTTATCTGTGCAGACACTATCTGGTGCTTCAAACTTGTTAATGTATTAATATTTTTTATTTCAGATTATAGTGTATTAATTATTTATAGTAACTAGCCATTTTGAGAACACCAGAAGCAAAAGAGTTGTCTGATTTTCAGAGAGAGTATATTGTGTGTTCAATCTGAGGGTGGACATAACCAGCATAAGATTGCACATAACCTTGGGATTCCTCCTGTCACAGTCAACACAATGTACAATTCACCAACAAAAGAAAAGGAATCAACAACATTCTGTTCAAGTCAACTTAAGCCCTTTGACAGGTGTCTCCAGGCTGTCGGGTAGACTGTTGGAAATTATCCCACTTGTAAGGCAGCTGATGCTGCAGAGTAACTCCAAATGAGCTGGGGTACTTCTGTAAGGTATCTCCATCAACTATGGCAGAGCAGCTAGAAGGAAACCTCTTTTTCAATCAGCAAATATTCAAAACTTAAAAAAATGAAACTATCTATTTACTTTTGAGACATCTGTGTATAGGACTACATTCTTTTAATGAGTCCTTTTTTTTAAAGATGGAAAGGTGTGAGGGGGCCATTTGGCTGCTATTTCTAGTGGATCTAGTGACTATGTGGCTGAACTGAATATGTAGGTTAGTGTTTGGAGAGTGGTGCTGTAGTGATGTTCTAAGGTGGTATAGATGTGACTGGATATTTGTAGTCAAGGACTAAGAGGAATAATCTTTCTTGAATGATATTGTAGTTGAAAACTGAGGTACTCTCAGCCAACATTTGTTCGGTAATTTTGTGTTTTGTCTTAATATCTGATTATTGCAATAATTTTCCATTACAGTGCTAGATAAATTTAAAACAAAAACTTGGAAAAAATTGGTGTGCTTGTGTGTGTGTGTATATATATATATATATATATATATATATATATACACATACAGTTCTACCAAGAATACCAAAGCTATGTTTACATTTAGCACATCTAATGATTGAGAAAAGCTTATGCCAGACTATGGTGGTATCATATGAGACCTAAGGCAAACAACTTATGCAAGCAGAATCCTAAAAAGTTTGGCAAGCAACAAGTCAGAAATGTTAAACATAAAAAAAGAAAAAATAGAAAAAATACATTTATATATCTTCCAGTCTCCAATTTTAATCCCAGGGCCCAATAGACATCATGTTCATTTAAAAATGTTATTAAAATAGAACAAAAATTATATTTTAGAGTCTTGATTGCAATGCTAGGACAGTACACGGAAACATTTTGCTTCCATACTGCCAAAGGACAGATAGAAATTATTTTAAAGAAGGTTAAATACACACACACACACATCATCATCATCATCATCATCATCATCGTTTAACATCCGCTTTCCATGCTAGCATGGGTTGGACGACTTGACTGAGGACTGGTGAAACCGGATGGCAACACCAGGCTCCAATCTAAATTTGGCAGAGTTTCTACAGCTGGATGCCTTTCCTAACGCCAACCACTCAGAGAGTGTAGTAGGTGCTTTTACGTGTCACCTGCATGAAGGCCAGTCAGGCGATACTGGCAACGGCCACGCTCGAAATGGTGTCTTTTATGTGCC
>NC_068983.1:92878890-92881390 GCF_001194135.2 Octopus bimaculoides
ACGGGTTCCCTCAACTGTTAGGGTGTGGCACTTTTTCATGCAGCTATCCTCATCCATTCTCACCACATGTCCATACCAGCGCAATCGTCTCTCTTGCACACCACAACTGATGCTTCTAATGTTCATCTTTTCTCTCAAGATACTTACACTCTGACGGGTATTCACATTGACATTACACATCCAACAGAGCATACTGGCTTCATTCCTTGCGAGCTTACGTATGTCCTCAGCAGTTACAGCCCATGTTTCACTGCCATGTAGCATGGCTGTTCGTACACAGTTACAGCCCATGTTTCACTGCCATGGGCTGTTGTAATATATCTTTACAGCTAGTATCACTGGAAACCAAATAGGTAGTAAAAAATTTGCTTCAGTTTATATTGGTTTATATTTAAGAGATGAAGAATTATGTACATTATTTACATTTGACGGATATTTATCCTCATCTTGTTTGTTGTTAACACAACGTTTCAGCTGATATACCCTCCAGCCTTCATCAGGTATCTTGGGGAAATTTCGAACCTGGATTCTAATTCCTAAGGTATTTTTCGATATTATTATTATTATTATTATGGTCACTGCCTGGAATCAAACTCGGAATCCTGGGGTTAGTAGCCCGCATTCTTAACCACTACGCCATATACCCATAGGCATATTAGCGTAGTGGTTAAGATTAAATGACAGGAAATCTAAATCAAAAACCTACCGAAGAGACAGACTGAATATCATTTTAAGTCAGAACAAAGTCAGGATCTATTGGATTGAAATTATAAGATAAATAAAAAGGATGGTGGGAGAGAGAGAGAGAGAGAGAGAGAGAGAGAGAGAGAGAGAGAGAGAAATAAATAAAAGTTTGACAGATTGTGATGATCAAGTGTAGAAATTAGTGAAGGATAACCTGAAAGGCATTAATATAAGTTACTAGATGACAAACAAAAAAAAAAAATAGCCATTGGAATGCAGTAAGTCAAAACAATTTGGTTTGATATTGAGATTAAATTTGTTTTATACTGAAACATATTATTGACCTGTCTAAATGGTGTGGATAGCAATTGTAGAAATGGAATTGAGTGAGTTTCAGACTATATCACAGCCTTCTCTATGATATATTGCAATCAATAATATGATAATTGAACAAATCCTTATCATTATCATAACTAGTATTTATTGGGAATTAGAACAATCAGTAATATCCACATTCAATTATTGCATCACTAATATAATGATTTCTCTAGATTATTCTGTAGACAAATTCCCAGAATAGCATAGTTTAGTGGATTTTCTTGGCTCTACTTGAATGTTGATATCTTACGTCATTAACATGGATGATAGAATGGTTAGAATAGCAACAAAATATCTTGCAGTGTTTAGATGTAAGCCTTTACACTTTGAGTTCAAATCCTAACCAAGGTCAACTTTAACTTTCATCACAGTATGATGAAACAGTATCAGTAATATACTGAAGTTGTACTTGTTCTCTTCTATAAACTTGCCCATGTTAGAAATGATTGTTTTATTTTCATCATACAAGTTCTGAAATCTATAAATCTGTGTGAGCCACTAGCTAGGACCATTTTGTATCATTAAAATCAATATTCATCCTCTCTTCAGTTACACAGCCCCATTTCATTCTATAACTAGGAAGTATTATGCCTATAGATGAAGCAATTACTTTACTAATTGTTGTTAAAAGCAATTAGTTTCATATTATAATAATCTATGTGCTTTAGATTGCAAGGAATGACCAAAATTAATTAAACAATTGCAGGTGAGCTTGAACACTAGACTTTTATGCCCAATGTTTTAAAGATCTGGGGATTAATTATGAAAACAACTGTTACTGTAATAAAGGTTCATTACAAATGTAAACACACTAATTGATTTGTATTTGCTCTATTCTTAGTTATCTCACAGATAATCAAAAATCTATGCTTCTAGTCTGTCTGACTTTTATCTCAAGAGTCAATTACAATTTGAGACTGATCACTTGTTAAACATACACACAACCAAATTAGATAGATTGCACTATTTCCCAAAGTCTTCCCAAGTGATTTAAAAACTTCCACTCACCAACCATTAGTACTCATAAGCATTGTTTTCACTCTCTGTCAGCTTCAAGGAGTTCAAGTCAACTGACAGAAATATTTCATCTATTGATATTTCAGCTGGAAGTTATGTAAGGAAGCAATGCGTGTGTGTGTATGTGTGTGTGTGCAGATGTGTGTATCTTGCGTATTAAAAATAGGAGACACTAGATAGATAGCATAACTTAAGATGCACTGTATCGGAACAAAAGACAGGAGGGTCAATACTGGAATGTTTTTCATCATAGGTGCCTGAATCAAGGTTGAACAATATCACGAACATCCACAACACTAACAAGAACCAGCTACCACATGGTTGCTGAATCTCCCAAAACTAGACGCTATATCTACCTCAAATCCCATCTAACTGTCTTAAAGAAAGGAAGTTTGATAGGCAATAAGATAGGATGGTTGTA
>NC_068983.1:92882873-92884939 GCF_001194135.2 Octopus bimaculoides
TCATCATCATCATCGTTTAACGTCCGCTTTCCATGCTAGTATGGGATGGATGATTTAACTGAGGACGGGCAAACCAGAGGGCTGCACCAGGCTCCAATCTGAACTGGCAGAGTTTCTACAGCTGGATGCCCTTCCTAATGCCAACCACTCTGAGTGTGTAGTGGGTGCTTTTACGTGCCACTGGCACAAGGGCCAGTCTGGCAGTACTGGCAATGGCCACGCTCAAAATGGTGTTTTTTACATACCACCTGCACAGGAGCCAGTCAAGCAGCACTAGCAACAACCTCACTCAAATGTTTTTTCACGGGCCACCGGCACAAGTGCCAGTACTGTGATGCTGGTAATGAACCTGCTCAAATGGTGCTATTTACGTGCCACCGGCACAGAAGCCAGTCATCGAATTTGGTTCAATTATGATTTTGATTTCACTTGCCCCAACAGGTCTTCGCAAGCAGAGTTTAGTGTCCAATGAAGGAAAGGCACGCATAAGTGGGCTGGCTACACCCCTGGCAAAGTCAACGAGTACAGTGAAGAATTCCGGGTAGAGGTAGGAGTACACCAAGGTTCAGTCCTCAACCCCTTCCTATTTAACATAGTCCTCCAGGCAATAACACAGGAATTCAAGACAGGTTGCTCCTGGGAGCTCTGCTATGCTGACGACCTTGCTCTAATTGCTGTGTCACTACCAGAACTAGAGGAGAAGTTTCAGGTGTGGAAGCAAGGACAAGAATTGAAGGGCCTTAGAGTCAACCTAGCTAAAACCAAAGTCCTAATAAGTAGAAAGGTAGACAAACCACAAAACCCTGCTCGATCTGTAGAAAAGGCGTAGGTAGAAACTCTATAAGATGTACCCAGTTTAAGATATGGACACATAAGAGGTGCAGCAATATCAAAGGAAGGCTAACTAGCAAGATAATTTTTGTATGTGGCAGATGCTCAGGAGCAGTAAACACTGTAAATGTGCAGAGAACAACTGCCACATTCCAGGGGAAGAAACTAGAAGTATTTGATAGCTTCCGTTACCTAGGTGACCAAGTCAGTAGCGGGGGAGGGTGCACCGAAAGTGTAGCTGCTAGAATAAGAATAGCCTGGGCAAAGTTCAGAGAGCTCTTACCTCTGCTGGTGAGAAAGGGCCTCTCGCTCAGAGTAAAAGGCAGATTGTATGACACGTGTACGAACAGCCATGCTATATGGCAGTGAAACATGGGCCGTGACTGCTGAGGACATGCGCAAGCTCGCAAAGAATGAAACCAGTATGCTCCGATGGATGTGTAATGTCAGTGTGCATACCTGACAGAGTGTAAGTATCTTGAGAGAAAAGTTCGATCTAAGAAGCATCAGTTGTGGTGTGCAAGAGAGACGATTGCGCTAGTACGGTCATTTTGGCGAGAATGGACGAGGATAGCTATGTGAAAAAGAGCCACAGCCTTGCGGTTGAGGGTACCCGTGGGAGAGGTAGACCCAGGGATACCTGGAACGAGGTGGTGAAGCACGACCTTCGAACGTTAGGCCTCACTGAGGCAATGACTTGTGACGGAGACCTTTGGAAATATGCTATATATATATATATATATGTACATATATATATATACATATATATATAATGTATATACACATATATATATAATGTATATATACATATCTATATAATGTATATATACATATATATATATAATGTACATATACATATATATATATATATATATAATTATATGTATTTATTCTATCCTAATAAATAATAATTCTGATAGAATAAATGGGTTAATAGAAACCAAGGTAGCAAAGATCACAAAATAACTGTGGTGTAATTCCTGTTGGTGAGGCAGAAACTCCTTGATATTTTGGGTATTTGAGTATATTTAAAAATTTAAGGAATGGAGAAAATGCATGTTATAACTGCGCTCTTTTCTCTCTCTCTCTTTTTTCCTTGTTTCAGTCATTTGACTGCGGCCATGCTGGAGCACCGTCTTTAGTCGAGCAAATCGACCCCAGGACTTAATCTTTGGATGCCTAGTACTTATTCTATCAGTCTCTTTTGCCGAACCGCTAAGTT
The DNA here is from genome assembly GCF_001194135.2 of Octopus bimaculoides. Classification (NCBI taxonomy): domain Eukaryota; kingdom Metazoa; phylum Mollusca; class Cephalopoda; order Octopoda; family Octopodidae; genus Octopus; species Octopus bimaculoides. The sequence goes on from NC_068983.1 coordinate 92,884,927, forward strand.
ACGGGGACCTAAA
>NC_068983.1:92887033-92888550 GCF_001194135.2 Octopus bimaculoides
ATATATATATATATATATATATATATACGCACATATATATACATATATAGATATATACATATATACACACACACACACATATATATATAAATATATATACACACATAATTAACATATACATACCTATATATATATATATATATATATATATACAGACCTACATATATACATATCTATATACATACCTATATACATATACATTTATATATATATATACACACCTTTGCTACAACAAATATTTCACTTGCCTCAACAGGTCTTCACAAGTGCAGTTTATTGCTCAATGATTGAAGGGTACTCTTAAATGGGCTGGTTATGCTGCACTGGTATAGGTTACAGTTACGGACTCACTTGGCTTGCTGGGTCTTCTCAAGCACAGCATATCTCCAAAGGTCTCAGTCATTTCCCATTGCTTCGGTGAGGCCCAATTTTTGAAGTTTGTGACACTTTTTCACACAGCTGTCCTCATCCATTCGCAACACATGACCATACCAGCACTCATCTCTCTTGCACACCATATCTCATGCTTCTTAAGTGCAACTTTTCTCTCAGGGCACTGACACTTTGTCATGTATGCACATAAACATTACACATCCAGTGGAGCATACTGGCTTCCTTCCTTGCAAGCTTACGCATGTCCTCAGCAGCTACGGCCCATGTTTTTCTGCCATGTAGCATGGCTGTTTGCATACATGCATCATACAGTCTACCTTTTATTTTGAGCGAGAAACCTTTGTCACCAGTAGAGGCAGGAGCTCTCTGAACTTTGCCCAGGCTATTCTTATTCGAGCAACTATACTTTCAGAGAATCCACCCCTGCTACTGACTTGGTCACCTAGCTAATGGAAGCTATCAACTACATGTAGTTTTAACTCCTGGAACGTGATGGAAGCTGTTTTCTGCACATTTTCAGTGTTTATTGTTCCTGAGCATTTGTCACACACAAGAACTATCTTATACCTATATATATATATATATATGTATGCATACACACGCACACACACACACACACACACACACACACATATACATGTATATATTCTCGCTCAAACTAAAAGGTAGACTGTATATATATATATATATATATACACACACATACATATATGCATATATATACATAGATGTGTGTGTACATATATATATATAGGGTAAATACGGAAATAGAGAGGGTATAAATCTCTCTCTATATACCTGTTTACGTATTTATTGGCTGATCTTATCTGTTTACTTGTACCACTTAAACACATATTTCTTATCATTTAATAAATAGATATAATGGAATGTTTACTGGCTGATGTTTGTCAATTTTATATCCTCTCCATTTTCTTATTTGCCTTATAAATCCTAGGTAAATTTCCAATTTACCCCCACCCATATCTAGTACTCAATTGCAATATTGCCATGCAATAGTTAGCACGTGGTTAAAAATACGTACGTACACATCCATTAGTATATTGGTTACTTAATATCCCTTAGATGTTTTATTGACCTCTAACCCATATATATATATATATATA
>NC_068983.1:92889069-92889664 GCF_001194135.2 Octopus bimaculoides
TTAGTTGTCCCCTGTTTTATCTACTTCGCGTTTTGAAGGTAAGGACAAGATGTGACTTTGTTAAAACAGTCCTTCCCGCAAATCAAATTGAATAAAGATGTACTTTTATCTGTCTCTTGTTAAAGCTCCTTTTCCAAGCGTTCACCACTTCACATTGTTTTGGCTTAACAGCCCTCACCGTTTGTTTTAACTGTTTCATTCTCACTGTCCTGTTTTTGTTACCATTTTCACCTTCCACAAAAAATCCCAAATTTTATCTAATTTGCTTTGCGGGAAGGACTGCTTTAACGAAGTCGCGTCTTGTCCTTATCTTTGAAACAACTGATGAAGGGAATTTTCTTTATGTTGCATGTCTCGTTTCAAGGTTTGTCTGTTTTTTTTGTTGTTTGAAACAAGTTTGTCGTCAATGTTTCTATTTTCTATGTTCTTGCTTCTCATTCTGTCCATCTTTTTTGATGTCCCGTACCCATATATGCATGTATATACACGTATATATGTAGGTATATACATATATGCATATATTTATATATTATTTATATTATTATATGATCAAACGCCACGCATCCTTTCCAAGTAAGTTTTATCATTATATATA
>NC_068983.1:92892865-92895140 GCF_001194135.2 Octopus bimaculoides
AGACATATATACATATACATATATATATATATATATATATATATAGCAATAACACTGAATAGAAGAAAAGAATACCAAAAGAAGGAACAAGTAAATGCAATGTAGATTAGAGGGAGCAACCTCTCTAGTGCTGATAGTACCATAAAATGCATCTAGCTCATGCTGTCATTTAGTTGATGATTGGAAGAGCATCAATCCATAGTAAACTTTTGACCTTTATGGCTATAATAAAATCAATCCTTAGTAAACTATATCAAACATAACATACACAGCAACAATGTTGCTTTGTTTTCTCTGTTGCTGTGTGCGCGCATGTGTGAGATAACAAAGGCCATAATTATAAGGCTTATCAAAACCATGTGAACATGGAAAAGACATGAATAGCTGATGATAGCAAGGAAGTATCAGGATAGCAAAGAAATGATGAGAATATATAAGAGAACTGATGATATAAGTTGTAACAGTAGTTAGTAAGGCAATGTAATGTATTAATGCTGTATATTTTAAATACTGATCTGAGAATAAAAAATTAGAGCAGAGTAGCACAACCATAGTAGTGCATTGTAGGGAATTTTAATCATGATATACATGAATTTAGTATTAATACTGTCACTTTACTGAAGACTGAGGGTTTTGATTCACTTAAAACCTATTTTTCCTTTAGATTTAAATTGTCTTTGTTGGGCAAAAACATACTTTTCTGTCAAGATATGGAGCAAATAATGAAAGAGAAAGATTTCAAAAGTCTTGATCAACCAACACATTATTATATGTTACATGATTAACAGCACTAAAAACTGGGTCTTTGAACTTGTGTATCCTGCATTGCTAGAAATACTTGTTGATTTTGTTTTAAGTCTTTAACTGAAATTAAGTGTCATAGAGCAAAAACTATTTTGCAAGGGAATTCCAGAGATTCATTAATGAATTTAAGCTTCAGTCATTGAACATGTGCTAGGAAGCACAAAATATTGCAAAGAAATTAATGACAACCATTTGAAGAACCTTGATTTTCATAACTGATCTGAAATAAAATTTAACAGCCATTTACAGTTTATTGCATTGATAGATAAATAAAGTAATAAACTTGCTATAAAAATAAGTTCAGCTATGACTTTTGATCAGTGATCTCCAGTAAAATGTTTACTGAAAAACAGGTTAGCTGATACTGTTTCTTTTGTTACTCAGCTCTGATCGAGTAAACTGATGATCAAAGGTGTTCTAACTGGTATAATATTATCAAAGTATATCTAAAATCATTATCTAAAGGTGTCTTTCTTTTAATATTTAAAGAAAAAAAAAATAATAAGGTTTTACTTAAGAGTTATTTTGGTGTTTTTTTTATTTCCAACAGGTCAAGTTACTATATAAAATATTTTGACTTACCTCCCAAGATCTTTTATACTCATTCAATTGCTTTTTTTTGTGTTTTGATTAGAGAAGTAGGAGTAGGCTTCATCAGTCTCTTTGTGTATGTCTGTGTGTGTATATATATATTGTATGGCAGACACAGTCCATGCCAACATGATAAAAATTGATCTGGTGATGAAGATGGTAATACTGGTTGTAATAGTAGCCGAGGTAGTAATGATGGGAATGATAATGAGGATGATGATGATCATCAGCAGTATTATGACCAAAACCTCAGTCTCCTAAACCTAGAATAAATACTATTTTATTCAAAACTATTTCCACTAATGGTTAATGCAGTATCACTTTTTGCAATTATTCTACTGTTATTACTGCAAGCTGACAAATATATCCATAGCAATATCCTTGCCTACAACTATAACCATAATGATAGTTCTAGTAACTGAAAATGTACCAATTATTATTTGTAACTAATCACCAATATTATCATTTCACTATAATCATAACTTTAATGATAACTGTTGGTATAATGATATATATTCATATTTTATTACATTTTACAAAGTGGTAATAATGTTTATGTGTATTTATCTACATAGAGGTCATTCATTTTTATAGGATCTAATAAACTTTTAATAAAAAGGTAAGTATTGTGCATGTGTGTGAATGAGAGGGGAGAGAGGAGAGAGAGGGGGGAGAACATATCCTTGCATGACTATGCAGCTAAGAAGTTTGCTTAGTAACCACATGGCTCTGAGTTTGATCTCACTGCATAGCACCTTGGGTAAGGATCTGCACCATAGCCTCGAGTCAACCAATGCTTCAATTGTGTAATTTAGTAAACAGAAACTATGCAGAAACCCATTAAATGTGTGTGTGGGAAAGATAGATAGATAGAGAGAGA
>NC_068983.1:92895251-92914329 GCF_001194135.2 Octopus bimaculoides
GTGTGTGTGTGTGTGTGTGTGTGTGTGTGTGTGTGTGTGTGTGTGATTTGGCAATGTATATTGGTGATAGAACATTGGTGAGAGAACTGATAAAATGATGCTTTTGAATAAACATCTCTTACATGATATTTGTTCTGCTAAAGTTGTTCAAGTAATCTCTTGTCACTCTCACCACTGTAAAATGCAGTGAGCTAGTGATTGTCCCATAAGAAACTAATGAAGAATGCCATTGTTCACAAAATACAATATAAAATGTGTGTGTGGGAAAGATAGATAGATAGAGAGAGAAAGAGAGAGAGAGAGAGAGAGAGAGAGAGAGAGAGAGAAAGAGAGAAGAAGAAACATACACACATCAACATCATCATGTTCCATACTAGCATAGGTTGGACAATTTGATGGGATCCAATGGTTCAAAGACTGCATCAAGCTCAATTGTCTGCTTTGGCATAGTCTCTGCAGCTGGATAGTCTTCCTAACATTAATCACTTTACAAAGTGTACTGGGTGCTCTTTTTGTGTTACCAACACTAGTGAGGTGGCTATGTTGCCTACAAGACTAAGATCTCTTTTGACTGAGTGGGGTTACAGCAGAGAAGCAAGTGGCCTTTTGCTATGGGATGAAGTGTTTAAAATGTGATGGAAGGGGCCAGAACAGAACAGGTCTCTGGTAGTGGGGGAGCTACACAACTACTCACGTTATAGTAAAGAGGATAGGAGTGGGTGGAGTGAAACAGAAAAGAGATAAAAATAGTGGACCCTCAAGATATGAAGTGAGTGGTGGGTAGAACAGAAAGAGTGTATGGGAGAGTGAGAGATGATAAGAGACAGGGAATGGGTGAGAGGATGAATATTATGAACAAGTGTTGAGTGGGAGGATAAGAGAGGTAGAAAAGAGGGAAGAGTAAGTGACAGCTGTAGAAATCAGGTATAGTGTTAATGGGTGACCAATGATAGATGAGTTAGTGGAGGTTTGAGAGAGATGACTGATAGTGTAGAAAAGGGGGTGAGGGGAAGAGAAATGACATGGTTGGGTAAGTTGTAAAAGTGTGGGGCAGATGTAGTGAATGAAAGAAAGATATATGCTAGGGCAGAGGGAATTTGGTGGGTCAGGAGGTGGATCAATGTAAACTGTAGGTAAAGACAGTATTAAGAATGAAAGATGGATAACAAGTGAAATGGTTCTGAGTAGTAATAAGGGTAAGTAGTATCAGGGAAAAGTTGAAGTATGCAGTCCTGTTAACATCTAATTTCAACAGCAGAATAGTGCAATTAGAGAGATGATAGGTAGTGAGAATGTCTGGAGGAGGGAATTTGGGTGGGAATGCAATTGTGCATGTATGCACACATGCACGCACACACACACACACACACACATTATGTTTCCAGACTCTCAGTTTCACTGAGGTGGGTGGATGTTCTCAAGGACTGCATATTACCAGTCATTCTGCTCCTTTGTCATCTATGTTAGTTTCAAAGATTAGCCATCACAACTTCATCCCATGTCTTCCTGGGTTTCCCGCTTTTATAAGAGTCATCCACATTAAGTGAGCAACACTTCTTTATACACCAGTCCTCATCCATATACATCAGATGACAATATCAGCACAGTTTCCTATCTTGCAAACTACACATGATTCCACTTATGCCCAGTTTTTCTTTCAATGCATTTGTACTTTGTCATTTATAACAGAGCATGGTAGCTTTATTATTCTTTTTTGCAGTCTTCTCAAATTCTCTATATTCAAAACTCATGTCTCACTACCATGCAGCATTGCAGTTCTAAAACAAGCATCATAAAATTTGCCCTTAACTCTGCGGGAAAAAGATCTTTGTAGCTAGTAGTAGAAGTTTTTCCAACCTGATTTTACTTGAACTTTTCCAACCCATTTTTAACCTTGCTACTATATTTTGGGGGTAGCCACCTCTGAAGCTAATGTCTCTAAGGCAACAAGAGTTATTGACTACTTCTAGTGAGTCATTCAGGCATTTAAGAGAATTTATTTTTTATATGCTTAGAGAACTTACTGCTTCAGTGCATCTGTCATAAATGAAGCTTACTTTCTTTGTTAGTCTGCCACATCTCTTGTGTGTCCATAGCTTACATTGGGTACAGTGTATGGAGTTTATATATACTATTTTTCTGTTTGTCAAGCAAGGCCACTTCTCTAAAGTTACCAGGGTTCTATTTTCTTTCCTACTTAAAACTTTAGACTTTGCTAAGTTTACCATGAGGCCTCTCAAATTTTAAGTTTAGTTTCCATGCCTGCAATTTCCTCTTTAATTCCTCTATAGATTTAATTATGAGAACTAGATCATCATATAGGACTTCTGTGGATAGCCAGTCTTAAAGTCCTCTTTGATGGCATGTAAGACCATGGTGAATAGGATGAACCTTGATGAAATCATACCCTCATGTCAAATTTGTCACAGAAATTGTTGTTGACTATCACTTTACTGCATATTTGTACATAGCTTGTGCACTCTCACAAGCCAATCTATCTATACCTAGTTTTCTTAGTAACCACCAAATTACTAAACAAGGTAACCTGCCAAATACCTTCTCAAATATGCCAAGCACTGTGGTTTACTTTGGGCCAAGTATTTCTCCTGAAGTTGCCTTAAAAGGAAGCCTGCATCTGTAGTACCTTGTCTGGACTTGCACACAAACTGCATCCATCCAGGTCTACTCTGTCACAGATCAATTGTTCTAGGACTCTCTCAGTGATCTTCATAACTTGATCCAGTAGTTTGATTCTGCTATAGTTACTTCTCTTTAAGACATCTTTCTCTTTGTAGCAGCAATTTAAGATGATACTTCTACATCAGTCACTGGATGTGACACATTCCTATATAATTTGATTAACTATCTCAGTGTTAATTGCACATACATACATACATACATACATACATACATACATATATATATATATATATATATGTATATATATATATATATATATATATACCCTAGCAGTTGAGGGAACCTGTGGAAGAAGTAGACCTAGGAAGACCTGGGATGAGGTGGTGAAGCATGACCTTCGTACTTTAGGCCTCACCGAGGCAATGACCAGTGACCAGGACCTTTGGAAATATGCTGTGAGAAAAGACCTGGCAAGGCAAGTGAGAGCATAATCTGTGACCTCTGCCAGAAGTGTAGCCAGCTCACTTATTCATATCTTTACTTCATTGGAGACTAAAAGCTCTGCTTGCGAAAACCTGTTGAGGCAAGTGAAATTGGAAATGAAATCATAATTGAACTATACTCGATGACTGGCACCTGTGCCAGTGGAGCACTAATAGCACTGTCCGAGCGTGTTCATTGCCAGAGCAGCTGTCTGGCTTCCATGCTAGTGGCCCATAAATAGCACCATTTGAGCGTAATCGTTAACAGAGTTGCCTTCTAGCACTTATGCTGGTGGCATGTTAGAAAATCATTAGAGCGAGGTCGTTGCCGGTGCCGCTGGACTGGCTCCAGTGTAGGCAGAACGTAAAAAACACCTTTTTGAGCATGAGAATTTACAAAAAAAACAAAAGACGAAGACAGGTGTGTAAACAACAAACAGATGTATCAGTTTAATGCTCAGGAAGTGAGAAAGTGTTTTATGTTTCGAGCCTACGCTCTTTGACAGAAAGGACCACAGAAATAAACAGGAAGAGAAAATAGAAAAAGGTTTAGTGGCTAGTGATCTATCATGGCGAAAGCCGGACAGAGGGGTTCACATAGGAGAGCTAGGATGAAGGGGAGATAATAAAGTAGTGGTGATCCCAAAATGAAGGTGCATGTGTATGTGCATGTAGAAGGTGGATGGTGACCTTGATGTGTGCATGTATAGGTGTGTGGATGATGGTGTAGGTGCTGGGAAGTGGTCAGTGCTAGTGTGTGCAGGGTGGTGTAATGTGGTGTGGTATGGTGGTGTGTGGTGGTGTGGGGGTGTGGTGGAGGCGAGAGTGGGGGAAGCAAGAGTGGGGTCTAAGGGATGGGGTGGGATGGGCTGTATAGGGATGGTGGGGTTGGAATGTGTAGGGGTGGGGTAACGAGGGAGGGGGTGACGATGAAGGGAGAAGGTGGGTAGGAATGAAGAGAGGAAGTAGGTGCTCTATATGTGGATGTGCAGACATGCTCTTATAGTTTTGCGTGCAAGTGTATATTGATGCGTGTGCATCTGCACATGAACGCACACATAAATGCACACACACATGCATGGACACATATAAACACATACACACACACATACATGCACGTTCATATGCGTGCGAGTGTACACATGCAAAACAAGCATTGGGAATTGGTAAGTGTTGGAGATTGGCATGCATTGGGGATTGGTAAATGGCAGTCCTGCTCATGGGCTGGTTGGTAGCAGTAACCTTGGTGCAGGCGGTGCAGAGTAACAGCTGGTTCTAAGGTGGTATATCGAAGTTGTTAGCAGTCAGAGGTCTGAAATTTGCCAAAAGAGAATATCTCTGGTAACAGCAAAACAATTAATCATATTTTTTGTTGATGGATACTGTAGGTTGTTAGAGGATATGCAGTTTTTTGCGGATGCAGAGCCGGCACTTGCGGTTGCTGAGCTGACAACTAGAATCACACTTGAAACTTAAGAGTACCAATAAATTTGGATCAAATTGTTTTGATCCATCCATATATATATATATATATATATATATATATATATATATAGAGAGAGAGAGAGAGAGAGAGAGAATGAAAGAGAGAGTGTGAGAGACTAGTATGCAAAAAGAGACTAAAATCATTTAGAATTTCCATCTGTTGAGACGTATCAAGCAGATTTTGTGATTAGTAAATTCATCAGACCCAAGACAATTAGCAATGTGTGTTTCATTAATTAATTATTAACAGATAAATAAAAAAATAAATTTACAGATGAGTTACTCCACAAACATGGAACAAAGTAAAAGATATTTTATTTGTCACATGCATTTGGTCAACATGTTACAAAGGGAAAAAATATTGGAAGTATTAATTTTTATTTTGGAAGCAAACATTTTTTTAAAAAAACACTAATTTATAAATACATATTTTATGATTTTTGAAGTTATTCTCCTGATTCAATGAAATTTCTTATTTTTGTTTTTAAAAAGGAATATTCTAGAATAACATTACCATTTTGATAATCTGTCAGTTTGTACATATACTTTTGTATCATATTATCAATGACAGTTTACCTATCCATCTGTCAGCCTATCTACCAGTCTGTCGATCTATCTATCTATTTATCAATCAATCAATGAGATCAATATTTTGTTAACGACAATTTTAGGATGAAAAAAGATAGAATCTGCAGAAAAATAGGCATTTGATCTAAAATATAGCAAGTGTTTTAACACTTTTGCTATCATCTTTCTGACAAGAATATGGTGCCTAGGTGTTTCAATTAATTTTTAAAATAACCAAGAGTTAGAAGGGAGTTTGTCAAATAACTGCAGCTCAAATTTCTTGTTTGTTTATTGGTATCTTTAAGCTAGTGCTTGGAATAAAACTGAATAAAACATTCTTACATAAAAACATGCATATTAACATTGATGTATTAATGAGATTTTTGTTCAGATTTTAATTAAATTATGAACACTTTAATGTGGGAAGTTTGGAGCAGGTTGGTATTGAGATGAGTAAACAATATTCTGACACACTATTTTAATCTATAATATTAATTTTTTTAATACATAATATACATTTTTATTCATATAATATTAATTTTAACGCACTATTAACATTTTAATGAATTCATTTGGTAGGTTTAAAGAGTTTTTTACAACTGGCTAATTGCAAAATTTCAAAGCAGTTTATGAGGGAGAGATTGTGTGCTGTTGAGGTTTTTTTTAATGTTACTTGGCCTGTAGCTGAGCAGTTAACTTATATTTTACCATACAACACAATGTCTTCATCAAATATACACACACAAAAACAAAAAACCAATATTAGTTCAGTCTATATAGTTGTAAAGCAAATATAATGAAATGGTCCAGTTCATAACCATCAAAGACAATGGCTAGTCCATGTGGTTTCATTAGATTAGTGTTGGTCTTCAATCTTCCCACAGAGAAACCTGCATTAGTTTGCTAGTTCTAACCAAGGAAAAAATCTAACTCTTGACTATTTAATGCCTAGGAAATTTGCAATACCATCTGCTGATGTTGATAGGTAAACAGGAAATGCCATAACCTCTTAGAAAAGCAAAAGAGATGATACAAACAATAAAATAGCTCACTATTTCTCAACCGCTTTAAAGTGGAACAGCTATTTGTCTTTGTATTTCTTTAGGAGCAAATTCCTTTCTTAACATAGTTTTGCAAATATATTTTTTTCCAAAGAACAATATCAATGTTTATAATCTTTTTTAGAAAGAATATGAAATATTCTATTTTCAATGTTATTATGATTACCTCTGTCTCCCTGTTGTTGAAAAGGGCACTCAGCTGTAGAAGCCATGCCAAAGTAGATAGTGGAGCTTGGCACAGTCCTCTGACTAACCAGCTCCTGTCAAACTGCCCAATGCATGCCAGCATAGTAAGTGGACATTGAATGGTGATGAATCTCACTGTTCAAAACTGATTCTTCGACAGCAGTACATAACAGGGTTGATCACTGAGTAGTCCTTTGATCCTAGCTAGCATAGTTGACCATTTGGTTTCAAATCCTAGTTAATAGCACGTCATTTCAAAAATAATGTTACTGTTCATGGAACAAAACATGAATGAGACAACCAACAACTCCCTCTCCTCATTAAATTTTATAATTCATACATCTGAAATGAATATTACAATCACAAAACTACTACCAATAACAGAAAGTGAGGAGTCAACAAATGCATCTCAAAGTAATAACTAAACTTGCAAAAATTATCAGCCACAGTTCACAGACACTCATTCATCAAAAAAAAAAGAAAAAAAGAACATTTGGATAATGCTTTCGTAAAAACATTTTATCTGCAAATAAGACTGGATGATCACAGCTGGAATATCTTTGATTAGAGGTTTATTTGATCAGAGCTAATCTGGGTCTAAATAATAATAACTAACAACAAAAACAAAAGCCAATATGTTAAGTTAGAATCAAAGAATTTATTTATAGACAAGTTTGAACCACTGCATGACAACCATTCTTCATTTTCACTTATCTTTAATAATTTCTTTTCTTGCCTTCTGATCATTTACTGAAGTCTGTTCTAGTATTCAATACTTTATTCCCCTTCCTTGATCTGTTTACAGTCTAACCACCAAATGCCAACCATGATCCACCAACCCATAATAACTTTGCAATCCAACCACACCCAAACTATCAACTACCATGCCACCAAAAGCCCACTACCAGCCATCTATCTCTCAAAAACTGCTAAACATCTACCACCCAAACCACCACCAACCTAGAAGCCAAATATGCACTCACAACACACCACTCGCCCATGACTATTCAATTGTTGCATACAATGGCACATGCAAGATGTTTGGCACTTAGCAACCACATAGTTCCAGGTTTGATTCCAATGTAAATCATCATAGATGCCATGTGAATGAAATTTGATAGATGGAGAAAATACAGAAGCCAACTGTATGTGTGTGTGTGTGTGTGTGTGTGTGTGTGTGTGTGTGCATATCAATCTCACGTATGTATTCATGTGTATGCATGTATATATTTGTGTGCGCGCGAGTGTGTGTGTGTGTGTGTGTGTGTATATATAGATAGATCTCTCTCTCTCTATATATAAGCACACATGCACACACACACATTACATGTGTGTATTTATGTATATGTGTGTGTGTATACATATATGTTTCTATCTTTTGACAATGTATGCTACTGAAAGATATAAACAAAGCTAAACAATATCAAGAAAAATGATAAAACTGGTACTTTCGAACAAAGTCCTTTTGAGATATTTGTTCTAATGAGTTGCACAAACAATCCCTTGTTACTTTCATCAGCCATCAATGAATGCAATAAGTAATGACTTGTTCACTGGAAACCCATAACCAATGATGCTATTGTTCCCCCAAAGCATTATATAAAATAAATTTGCCCATTGACAAAGAACTTAAGGGTCTAGCTTACAGTGTCATGAGATTAAACCTTAATATAACTTTTGTTTTTGTGCTCCTTGATATTACAGAATTTTACTTGCCAAAGTCAACTTGGGAAAGAGAAAATTTTTGGACAACTGCTTCAAAAACTAACTTCTTGCCTATTGTATAAATTCACATAAACATTGACTATGTAATAATGTTGAAAAGCTGAAGGCTGCAATTTCTATCTGTAACCAAAACTGAAAACATCAAGACTTTTCAAAGATTCTCTGTATATCCCTTTACTGTTGTGGTTGTTATCTGCATACATACATATATATATATAGACACAGATGTGTATTCGTATATATGCACACACACATGTGCAGAGACACACACACACACATCCAGCCCAGCACTGGCACAACACTCTCTCCCTCTAGCTGTTACATCCTAAATGTTCTGCAGAATAAAGGATGGGAAGGTTGAGAAGGAATCTATATTTGCTAATGAGTACATGTGTACCTTAAATTGTAAAACATGGCTCAATTGTAAAGAACAGCTATAATATTTTATAATATATATAAAAAGAAATACATACCTAAACACACAAACATACACAACAATTTCAGAAGTAGTAGATGTACAAAAGATGAAACAAAAATAATTAGTTTGCTAATTACCATTTGAAGTAATAAGGAAAAATAAAGGAGTAACAAAACTTATATTTCTTGTTGTAATTGAGTAAGTTTAGGTGCCTGAGTAGATTTGGAACTGCTACATGCACAAACACAATAGCCCCACCTCCACCTCAGGTTAATTAGTTAACTGGCAAAATTTTACTCAACACTACAAATACTAATATAACATTGTGTTGTATCCTCCCTCTGTTTCTAATATTGATACTACAACCTTTGCACTCCCACCAACACAACACAACTACTACTGTATCTATTTGGCCTCACTCACAATTTCTATTGTCTTATAAAGTACAATTGAGGATCATCTGATTGCAAAACTTTGGGTAGCAAATAATATATATACATACCTCACTATAACACATAGTGTTAGTAACATTGTAAGTGTTAATGGTTGTTGTGCATCAACATGCACACACACATAATGTTGACAAGTTTAAATAACAAATATTGATTTCAAATTTTGGCACAAAAATAAGTACCAGTTGAGCATTTGGGTCAATGTAACCAACTTACCCCCTCTCCTAAATTTGCTAGCCTTATGCCTATAGTAGAAAGCATCATCATCATCATTATTATTATTATAATATTTGTCTATCTTTATATGCTGAGTTCGACTTTGCTTTTCATCCTTTCGGGGTCGATTAATTGAGTATCAGTTACGCACTGGGGTTAATGTACTCAACTGAATCCCTTCCCCCAAATTTGAGGCCTTGTGCTTCCAGTAGAAAGGATTATCATCATCATCATCATCATCATTAGCTCATAGCATGAATCCGATTTTGAGCCAAATCCATTGTGAGAATCAACCCAGCATGCACCTTTAATAAAGCTGGGGAGGCAGTGTTCCTCCGTGTAGTGGCTATGGTAAAAGAGGCTGTGTAGTAGATGTTGGATATGGCTGAATGGATTGAGGAAAGACACCTTCTTCGGTGAAGTCCTTGTTGACCATTTTAAAGTTCTATTTGGAAAGGCAAAATGAGGGTAGAGATGGAAGTGCTCCCTCTTAGGGAATTTGGGAAAAGATGGGTGACCACAGTAAAAATTGTTAGAGTGAATGGCTCTACTCTAAGCATGCACCTGTAGACTGGAAGGCAAGTTGGGAGAGGGTTTGTACCATTGGTGGTCAGGGTAATCCTGGATCTGCAGGGTTCCTTGACTGGCTCTAGCAAGAGTTTCTCCTGTATCAGGAGGACTGTACCATTCATGTTATCACATACTTTGTATGCTACCTTTTATGTGTTATTTGTTTCAGTCATTAAACTGTGGCCATGCTGGGGCTCTGTCTTGAAGAATTTTAGTCGAACAAATCAACCCCAGTACCTATTTTTTGTAAAGTCTGGTACTTATTCTATCAGTTACATTTGCTGAACTGCTAAGTTAAAGGGACATGAGCACACCAACACTGGATGTTAAGCAGTGGTGGGGATGAACACACATGTAAAGACATACACGCATGCACACGACAGGCTTCTTTCAGTTTTTGTCTACCAAATCATTCACAAGGCATTAGTCAGCCCGAGGCTATGGTTGAAGACACTTGCTTAAGCTGTAAGATAATAAGTTACCACACAGCAACCCCTGCGCCTATTTTATACTATTATTACAGTTTGCTGTCTCTCACCCCATTTTCTTTATTCTCACACAAACTGCTACCCATCCTTGTAATGTCCCCTACATCTATGCCACTGTGGCAAATTACTACTACTACTACTATCTATCTATCTATCTATCTATCTATCCATCCATTCTCAGCCACCTTTGGTCTGTTTCTTTCTTTCCCCCTCTCTCATATAAACATTTATACACTTTAAGCTGATGCACCCCTCCACCTACCTTACTATGAAACATAACTTCTTGAAACTGTGCTATACCTTGGCAACTCCTTCCTCCCTATTCACTTAATAGAGGCTGTTTTTTTTTTTGCCAAGCCACATCTGATTACTACCTTGACCCTTGTCTGATAGCTGAGGAATGTATGATCAAAATATGGACTCCATAAGTTGCATTGTAGGTTACCTGCCTAAGAGAACAATATCTTTAAATAATAACTGACAGAAGACAGAGGGAGATACTTTACCTCTTGTTGCATGGGACAAATGATAACCCTTAACCCTTTTAGCATGATAAAATGCACTCAGTGCACTTTATAGAGTGATACCCAACCATAGCAAACATACAAAAACTTCAATGTACAAGTGAGATATGATCTCAGCAAACTACATTACAGATTAACTATTTAGAACTTTGAATAAGAACTGGATCAAGATATATGAGATAAGAATGAATAAGAACTGGATCAAGATATAGGAGATAAGAATGAATAAGAACTGGATACAAGATTTAGGGAAGTGCAGTAACTTCAAATAAGAGCTGTAACCCTGATTGAGCAGACCTCTTTGACCAAATATTACTGCTACTATCATCTAGAACTACATATCCTTTCCTTTTTAAAACAGTATAGTGCAATGTGAAAATGACTGCAGTTATTTGTAGCAGGTTGAATGACCACATAGGGACTCTTTTACCTCATTTTCCTTATAGTTATTGTTTAACTCAAGATTAGCCCTAATAGAGCAGACTCATGATCAAAAATATTTCAGTAGTGAGTGAGTAAGTATCATGTCTTTTGGTTAGGCATACATTATCAAATAAGTCAAGCTCATTTTTAAGACATGGGTATGATTTGAGAGAGTTTTGATTGCTATTTCCAGCAGGTTAAGCAACTATATAGGTTTCCTCTATATGGTCATTCCCGTATAATTAAAGAAAGTGGAAGGAAGACACTACACAATAACAGTAAGTTCACAGCGTACCAAACATGTGATTCAATTTCCATCTGTAGTTAATGCCCTTGGAAAATGTGACAACATGATGGCTTCATATTTTCTACTTTCTTTACATATTCATGTTAGTAAATATGTGAAGTATCATGTCAACATATGATTAATTAAAAGTACTAATGTTTCTGTATTGGGTACATTAAAACAAAAATACTGTCTTCCTGAAATATTTACAACAATAACAAATGCACTCATTCAACATACTAAAGGAAAGCAATCAAATGTCCTTCAAATAACACCCTACTGAATACATTCTGAATACATTCATCATCATCATCATCGTTCTATGTCCGCTTTCCATGCTAGCATGGGTTGGACGATTTGACTGAGGATTGGCAAGCCAGAAGGCCACACCAGGCTCCAATCTGATCTGGCAGAGTTTCTACAGCTGGATGCCCTTCCTAACGCCAACCACTCTGAGAGTGTAGTGGGTGCTTTTACGTACCACCGGCACGAGGGCCAGTCAAGTGGTACTGGCAACGGCTATGCTCAAAAAAGGTTTTTTTTTATGTGCCACTTGCACGGGAGCCAGTCCAATGGTACTGGCAATGACCTCGCTCTAATGATTTTCTAACGTGCCACCAGCACAAGTGCTAGAAGGCGACTCTGGTGACAATTTTGCTCAAATGGTGCTATTTACAGGCTACTAGCATGGAAGCCAGACAGCTGCTCTGGCAATGAACATGCTCGGACAGTGCTATTAGTGCTCCACTGGCGCAGGTGCCAGTCATCGAGAATGGTTCAATTACTATTTCGATTCCAATTTCACTTGCCCCAACTGGTCTTTGCAAGCAGAGTTTAGTGTCCAATGAAGGAGAGGTTGGCATGGGTGCCAGTCGTCAGATTCGGTTCGATTTCAATTTCAGATTTCAAATTTCAAATTCCAAATTCACTTGCCTCAACAGGTCTTCGCAAGCAGAGTTTTTAGTGTCCAATGAAGTAAAGATACAAATAAGTGAGCTGGCTACACTTCTGGCACAGGTCACAGATTATGCTCTCACTTGCCTTGCCGGGTCTTCTCACATACTGCATATTTCCAAAGGTCCCAGTCACTGGTCATTGCCTCGGTGAGGCCTAAAGTTCGAAGGTCGTGCTTCACCGCCTCATCCCAAACTATTTGAAAAGATGGGATGATCATGGCAAGAATGCCTTTGAATATAGGTCTGCTTGATCAGGGTTGTCTAAGAGATAACCAACAACAGCCTCAAATACCTAAAAAGTGAAGGAAGGTACCATTATGTGATCATACACCTTGCTAGAAATAGCAGCTAATTTTTCTTAAAGAAAATATACTATTTTTGTTAAAAAGGGGCACATTGGACCATGTAGTTCTCAATATACAAAAGGATGAGATGGTCTCAGCTGGACTGTCTTTGTTCGTAAGCTTACTCCATCATAGCTGATCTAGGACTAAAAACAATAACAAAAACAACCTCATCTAAGCAAAGATAGAAACAGTTTACACACATGTAACTTGAAACTAACCAATATTATTTCAAAATTCCATCAGGAAATTTATTTAGTTTATTGATACTTTGAATGGTATTTATTAGACCCTTGAATACACATAAAGCAATCTGAAACATTGGATAAAGGCAGAGACAAAAGCCAGCTACTGAGCAGAGGCTCAAAGTATCAGAAATAGCAGTCAAATTGTTTTCAACAATCTTAAAAAAGGGAAGGGTAGGTCAGACAAAAAAGTCCCTCAGATGGAGTAAGGTCATGACTAGAACTTCTTTTGTAGGTTTGCTCAATCAGAGCTAATATAGAACTTAACAACAACTAAGGGAACCTCTATGAAGTAACCATTGACAGAGCTTCTGATCAGTTACTTAAGTTACTACAAACATTACCCAAATCTCCCTCAAATCACTTACCCCATCGTCTTAAAAGAAAAAAAAAAGCATGTATTGGACAATGTAATCCATGATATACAAAATGTAAGAGAGAGGCTTCATGGCTGGAATACCTTTCATCATAGGCTCAGTCACCGGTAAGCTGAGGCCAGACAACAACAACTACTATAGTATATTGTATGTATTTTAAAATAATGTGTTTACTGTCCAGATTCCTTTCCCATTCTACAGGATATGGGTGAAAGATTGAAAGTAAACAAGGAAAAGAGAAAATGTAAGATATTGAAGTTATATAACTTAAAACAGAAAGGGGAATGAAAGAAGTAGAGAGAACTGAAAGCAGAACGTAAGGTAGTGGTATTTGAAAAAACATCAATTCTAATAGAGTGCCATAATGTGTGATTGTAATAGGGTATGTGGAGGGAACATAGGTAAAAGATTGAAAAACAAGAAGAGGAGTACAGTGTTTAGAGAAAATACTGTTAGTGGAAAGAAAGGTAAACTAAAATACACACATATATAAACAGACACATGTCAATGGTATTGACTAACCCTCTCAGCTCAAAATTACTGCTCTTATGCCTAAAGCAAAATCAGATATTATTATTTCTAATATAAACACAAAGCTCAAACTTCTTGAGGAGAAGGACAAAAGTTGATTAGATTGACCTCAGTATCTAACTGCTTCTTACTTACAGACCTGGGAAGGTTGAAAGACAAAACTGATTTTGATGAGATTTGAATCCAGAACATAAACTCACCTAATTAAATATTTCAAGGTATTTTTCCATCACAATACTGATTTAGCCATTGGCTGCTCTCTCTCTCTCTCTTGCTCTTCTCCCCACATCTGTGTGTGTGTGTGTGTGTGTGTGTGTGTGTGTGTGTGTGTGTGTGTGTGTGTGTGTGTGTTCTGCCTATCTTTGAATATATCTACAGTATACTGATTACCATGAATGATCAGTTATTCAAAGGTGTTTCTCAATCTCTCAATAATTTTATAATCAATTTGCTGTCAGGTAAACTATCATAAAATTTGATATCCTGACAGATAGATCGTAAAATAAACCTTTTCCAATGTATCAGATAAACAGAATATCTTTTAAAGCAATAAATAGGCAAAACAATGACATATATAAAGATTGTTCATGTGGATGTAAAGACTTGGCTTATCAGAAGGGAGACAATGGGGATATTGTGAAGTTGTTATCTTTCTTTGTGAGCTTAGGATGTAAAAAGTGTTTCCAATAGGGAAGTGAAACTTAGTTGCTGAGTCTGTTCACTGGCAATTCACTGTCACATCAGAGGACTATACTTAAACAATGATTTGTGTAGCTTACATATAAGTTTGTATTGTAAAAGTGAAGGAAGGGGAGTGGCAGTGATATACCATCAACTTGGCCTCAGTAGATTACTGTATTTAATTGAACAGCCTTAAAGAAATAAAATACAAAATGAGCTCTAGTATTCAAGTTAGAAACATTAAACACAAAAGTACCTTGTTTCAAATAAAGTTGCTCACAAAATTAGTAGAGTCAGACACAACACTGACATTTATTACCATCATTAACCGTTTTTACATCCACTTTTTCCTTGCTAGTATGGTTTGGAAGAGACTTATCAAGGCAATACTCTATAGCCAGAAACCCTTTCTGTGGCCAAACCATACCTGCATTTTGAGCAAGATGTTTTTAATTTACTAATCTTCAACTGGCAAAAAAAGTCAAGGAAACTGCCAAGCTACCAGATGTATTATTTACAGAAGATATACACACAGCCTAACCATTGCCCAAATAGTACCAATGTGAAGACATGGAAAACTAAACACACACTTTCTCTCTCTTTCATAAACACACACATACGATAGATTTCCATGCAAATCCAGCCCATCAGTTATCACTTACAAGGCATGGGTCAGCCCAAATCTATAATAAAAGACATTTGCACAAAATGTCATGATTATGAACAGAAATTTTTAACCACACAGCCATACCTAAACATTTATTTCAATTATATAAAAGTTATTTTAAAAAAATATTTTTCAAAAAATGGGCAAATTTGCTTTTATAAACATTTTGATATGATGAGAGAAAGAAAGAAGATCACAGTATACTGGCCATAGGAAACATCTCTCTACCCTCAGCAGTTACATTACTGAATGAAAATTCTTAAAGATTCTATCTTGAAGACGGACTATACAGAAAAAGCTCTCAAGCAGCAATAAATTCTATCAGCTTCATTTGTAAAATTCACATAATCATATGCAAACGTGCATATTACATGTGAGTATATAATTTAAAAAAAGGTTTGGATTCTCTTTATATTAAGAAAACAAACAAAAAGGAGAAATGAAATATTGTGGATAGATATTATTGCAGAAACATGGATAAATATAATTTAGTATGTGAAAAGTGAGGAAGCTAGCATGTTACTTTGGTATAAAGACTATTGAGAATAGTGAAATAGGTTAAAGGAATTTTGGCAGGAAAGGACAATACTAGAATATGCAAGTGGGTAAGGAATTGGCATTATATTTAACCATAGAAAATTTATAGTAGTGTATGCCTATCTAATAGACTGAAAGAGGGAGAAATATGTGGAAAAACTATGTGGAAATATAGATATCTTAGTCTACTTATTTGAATTACAAGTTCCACTCAAACTTATTTGAAAATAGTTGATCAAAATTTATATTCTTTCATAAACTCCCTTGCCTTATCCCTTTATAATTATTTTATTAACAACACAATTTAAACACATCTACTATCAACAGCTAGAAGCAGGAAACATTTCAGAAACTGGGAGTTGATAATCTTTTAAATTTAATACCAAATATAATCTTAATGAAAATTTAAAGAAAAGAATAAATAAATAGATAAAAATATAAACATGCAATAATAAATCTCTGAGCGAGGTATAAACAGTAGCTGCATGACATTGCGAAGTATATTTGCTACCTAAATGTGGCTAACCCTTAAGGGTTGATGCTACTGTAGCTTGTAGCCCCAAGAAGACATCTCCTCCAGTTAGCTATTGACACACTTTCTGTGCCCTATCAGTATTTGCAAAGGGAAGTCACATTTAGGTGGCAAATATACTTCACAATATAAATATGATTATCATTATAGTCATCCACCACATCAGTACTGGATATAGTGCTGCTTCTTTCTACTGAAACCAAATGTTTTACATGATACTTTATCCAGATTCCATTTTTCCATTTTTTCTTTCACTTCATTGTTCTTATAAATGTTATTTGCTCAAAGGCAATATTGAAACTTAAAATCATCCATTACTTGCTATTTCTTTGTTATTAAGGATTTAATGGGGGTGAAATGGCGAAAATGGTTGAAAATATCAGTTGTATGATGGAGAGAACATTAGATAATAAGGATACATAATATGAGAATTTTATTATTGTATAATATTTTTTTACTCCCATATTAAGTGAACAGAGTAACTTAATTTGAACTAGAGACCTTTGAAATCCAAGCTAAATGTTTTCCCAACTAACTCAATGCCAGTCGTAAATAAAGCAGTCGCCCAACCAAGCTAACCTTCTATTCAGTCTAGAGTAATTGTAATTTTACCCATGGGATAAAATTGTTATGGATTTCCATCTTACTGCATATAAAGCAATAAAGTAATATTTGGTGGAGTCACTATAAAAGAAATCGATGCATGAAAGAGTTGCTTGACAATCAACATCACAAACTTATGGTGGAGTTATCATCAGTTTAGGCATATTGGATAACACATTGAAACAGTAATTTGAGAAACAGTCTGTATCTCATTCAATAGAAATCTACAGAAACCATTTAGGAGAATACAGATTTATTGTATTAGTCAGAAAGGGCAGTACCAATAGCCTTTATAGGCCCTCCTAGACTGGGGATCAGGACAGATGGGTAAGATTGAAGTGGTTAGTGGGAAAATAGACAGTGAGTAATGTTTAGTGATGCAGTTAGGGATAAGAGTAGGTCATACTTCAAACATGGATCAATGGTCATATTGTGATAGGAGTAAGGATAATTATATTTTCTTTCGTATATGTTTATACATATACAAGATGTATGCATCATCTCAGAGATAGGAGCAGCATTTTAGAGTAGGGTGTATTTGTGCCTTATACAGAATCAGCAACTGTTCAATATTGAAAAACTTTCTGGCACTGAAAAGGATCTCATGATTTTGTGATGTAATCATAAACTATCTGATGCGCATGTGAATGTGCATGTATGTGTGCAAGTGGGGGTGTTATGAATCATAATAAGAAACATTAAGACCTTGCATTCATCAAGAATATGATAAATTTAGCTGTTTGTTACATAAATAGGATGCACTAATAAGGGCATGTATTTATTATTACAGATGTGTGAAGTTTTAAAGGAATTTTTTCATGGAAGATATCTGCTAGAAATATTGAAGCTGTTTGTAGCTGAGATTTATCAGTGGAATCTGAAGAAAGCATGTGTATAAGCTTGATTAAAAGAAATGGAAAGTATGTTGTTAATGTAAAAGAGGCAAAGTGTGGGTTAGTGAGGTACCCGTTAAGTCAATGGGATACAGAACTCAGAATCCGATAAAGTTCTACTATCTGCAAAATTCTAGTGAATCTATTCTCCAGTGCACTTTTTTTAAAGAAACAGTTCCATTGATATTTAATACCAAATATAACCTAATTTTATTATTTATTGTTACTATGTTATGGTAACCAGAATACTAATGTTACAGACAAGAATATTGTTGATACAAAGAATATTTTGAAACACAAACAAGATATCTATAGAACTTGAATGTAATGATCATGAACTTAGATTGTCTCTCAGTCAACATAATTCAATTTGCTTTTGTTTGTTGAATAATCTTGTGAAAAATTCCTTCATCAAGTAAAAGGAGTAACAAGAAAATCAGAGTTTTTTTCGAACATTTAACATAGTTTCCCTATTTTTGTTGATATGCAGCTTAGTAAGCTGTAAGGGATTGCATTTTAGTGGACCTTTATTCACAAATATCACATCCACTAAACTAGTGCAGTACAAGTTTTAGAAATATGGTCAGAAAACCACAAAAGCAACTGTTCATAGTCAAAATGAACAGTCAATATGCCGTCACAAATGGTTAAATGAATGTACTGTAACTAGTTGGAAAATTAAAGCCAAATGGATATAATAGATAGTATGACACAAAGACTTTTGTAAGAGATGAACTTTTGGCTATTGAAGGCCAATAGTCTAAACCAGTCAGGCATCAGAAGTCTTTCTTGCATGAAGAATTTTGATATAAGTATATGAACTAAGATACAGTTTAAAAAGAAGCAAAACAAATACTAACAAAATATTTGCCAAAGTGTCTGAAAGCTAACAAAATACAAAATTAGCGTGAAAACAAAAGAAGTTTGGCAAGAATAGTTTAAACAACAATATCAGACAGGATATTAGATATCAGTAATTTTCCTCTGCAACACAAATGCAAATATAATGCAGCTTTGAGGATGGCATCAAGAATGAAAGATTAATCTAGGAAGTTAGGCTGACAGTTTATCACAACTTGAAAAATCTCATAGTGAAAATTATTAGCAGTTTACTGTAAAGAAAAGTAAGAAACTGGGTGGGGAAAGCAGGAAAGAAAAGAAGATAAAAACCTCAAGTAACCCCCCCCCC
>NC_068983.1:92914697-92942214 GCF_001194135.2 Octopus bimaculoides
ATATATATATATATATATATATATATATATACAAAATTTTATTTAAAAATTCTAAGGTTAGACTTTTCAATTTAAGATTCTGTGTATGTGTATGTATATAATGTATATGTATACATTTGTGTATGTGTATATATATCATCATATACATATATTTATAGATAGAGAGAGGGAGGGAGAGCCTGTAACAGCATACATACAAGCATTCATAAAACAATGTACCATGCAACTTTATGAATGCATATATCAATATAGACATTTGTTCCTACATGCATAATATAAATATATTTTTCTGCATTGAAATAAGTGTGCAGAAAAAAGAGCTAGAGTAGATGTATTTTTTTTTTTTTTAATTCATCTATCACAAATCTCAAAATTTCATTGCCATCCATAGTTGCTCGTCACAAAGTATGTATGAATGTTATACTTTTAACAACCTTGACTATGGAATAAAATAGAAGAAATAATTGAAACAATTCAACATAATGGAACAAGTCTGAATGTTGAACTTTCAATAGCCTTAACAATGGAAGAAAAGCAGAGATATAATCAGAATCTTTTAACATAATGAAACAGATTTCAGTGTTATGCTTTAAACAACCTGGAACTATGAGAATGAAATGAAAGACATAATCAAAAGCAATGTTGTGAGGTCTTCTAAATTTATGCATCAAAACTAACAAAATGAATAAAATGTGGAATATCAACTATATATCACCCAACAACATTATTATGATATTATTATTATTATTAAGGGAGGCTGGTAAAATTATTAGTGCACTGGATAAAATGCTTAATGGCATTTTTTCCAGTCTGAGTTCAAATGTCACCAAGGTTGACTTGGCATTTCATCCTTTTGGGGGTCAATTAAATAAGTACCGGTTGAGTGCTGGAGTTAAAGTGATCACCCCTACCAAAAATTTCAAGCCTTGTGCCCATAGTTGAAAGGATTGTTATTATTAGAATCATTATTATTATTACTGACTGAGACTAAACACACTACAGTATTTTCTTTTCTTTATGTATGTACTAGGTTCAAATTTTATCAGAGCTTATTTAGTAATTTATCCTTCCAGGATCAATAAGTACCAGGCATAAACTGAAGTAAAGTCAATCAATTGTCCCTGCTTCCAGAAAATTTGTCACATTGTAGGAATAGGTATAATAATCATTTACATAATTATTATCAAAATCATAATTATCACTATCAATATCACAATTATTGTAATAAGTTTGTAAAAAAATTATCATAAAACAGACCCCCCCCCCCCCAACAAACTAAATAAAATAAGTTTGCTGAGTGCTGCAAGAGGTACAAGAGTATTTTTTTTTTTGTTTATTTTGAAGATGAATTTTCTTTTCATTTGATTTTAAACTAACGTGTGAGCATAGTGGGGGTGGGGGATCAAACAAGCAAAAAATTAATATAGCCTTCTATGAACAGTATCAATCATTGTAATATTGATAGTATTCAATACTAGCTACAGAAGTAACAACTTTGGTAAAATTCTCATTTCACAGAATATTTTTTGAGGCAATAAATAAACAGTAAAATGCACACACACACAATCATCACCTTTCCTATATAATGAATTAGTGCAAGGAGGAATCCGACCATGTTCAAGTAATTTTAAGTAATTCATACATTTATTATCTGTTATAAGGTTGATATGAATACTATATACTTGTGTGTGTGTTCAGATACAAAGAGGTAATAGATCACACATACTGTTAATTTTAGTATATATATATATATAAAATGCTTGAGAAAATCTAAAGCATACTCTTTCACTTTTCTACTCTTTCTCTCTGTCTTACATACATACACATAGACATACACTCAACTGACTCAGTAAAGTTTTAAAACTATAAACCAAACAACAATAACAAAATATTAAACCAAAATAGTTTAGTTTTTCTAAAACTTATCTATTTTCAAATGGGTGACATTTGGAATTTTGAGAAATAAAAATTGTCTTTGCAATTCATAACTATTACATCAGATTACAAAGATAGACTACAAAGCAACAAAAATTATCAAAATTCTCTATTCAATTACTGGAATATACATATGAATTTGAAGTCAATAATGTTAAATGATAGATGAAACGTTGACCACCTCCACCTTTTGTCACATGGAAGGTGAGTGGATGCAACAGATGCTCCTTGATAATATTTTAACTGATAGTCTCTTTAGCAGTTATTTGCACCTTTATAAAGAGAGAGAAAATCCCCTCTTTAAACTATTGCTGCTATGACTTTCACTAGTTGACTCGTATGACATTTTAGCAACTAGAGAATTAAAAAAACTGTGGGAAAGGGTAAATATAGTTAGATATTTTATATTCATTCATTTACACATAATAAAGAAAAAAAAAAAAACTCAATTCTGTTTACATTTATAAATCATTTCAATGAATTCACATAATGTTTTGATAAAATTATAGTTTAAAAAAGTTTTATAGTATTTTGCTAAAGTGATTTCTAATTTTTTTAAAATATAAAACATCAATAAAAATTTATAAATTAAAAACCAAAACCCTGACAAATACCTTTTATATACAAACTTTAGATAAATGTGTAAAAAGGTGAGCTCTAATTTACCCAGATTTCAATTTCTTTTAAAGCATTGTAACAAAGCAACATTAATAAATATTATTCATGTGAAATATTAGGAAACGACTGGGTTGATTTTAAGAAAAACAGAAATAATAGAAATATTCCTCACATTCTAAACATTTTACTGAACATGCTTATGAAAATGATAAGTAAGCAAATGCTAATAGTCTTAAATGAACATTTAAGGATTAGCTATAAGGATTGATATGATGAGGCCCATCATACATCTTTAGCCTTCTCTTTAGCCCTTATATGCAAATGCGTGTGTGTATGGGTATGTGTGTGCACCTATGTGAGTGTGTGTGTGTGTGTGCACCTATGTGAGTGTATGTGTGTGCATGTAGTTTGTTAATTATATAATTAAATCCATGCTACATCTACATTTTACACATGTGTACACAAATATGCTGTTTAACAGCTTTTAAATGCTGCTTTACTTATGGGACATCTTACATTCACACATACAAACTTAGAATGAGTAAAAGTTAAGAGAAGTAGTGGGGGATCATATGTGATGACATACGATCTACACTTTTTAAAAACATCTAATACAGATCTCTCTAACCCATGGTGGCACAGAAAAACAAAAGCTATGAAGAATATGTGTCCATGCATGTGTGTGTGTGCATACACCTGTGTTGCGTGAGCACACATACACACAATTATAGATACGTGTGTGTAAATGTATGATTATAGTTTGTGTATGCATGGATATACATGTATCGATATGTATGCATATACATACACGCACACGCATATAGATATGAAAACATCATACACACCCGCATATGTACAGAAGAAAAGAACTATGAAGTTAGTGAGAACTGCGTTTCTTGTTGAATACATATAAATATATATACACACACACCTACACTCACTCATACACATGCAAGTGTATTGGAATTAGTTTTAAAAATGTCATAATTTGTTAATCTGTTAATTACTGGGAAATAAAGATAGAGAAAGATGAGATAAAAAGATAGAGAGGAAAACTAAAAAAAAAAAACAAAAAAACCCTGCATTTTTCCGAAGAGAAAATACAAAAACAGTGTAAACAGAACGAAGACAGAATAACAGAAAAATGGAAGAATAGTGAAGCATGAGGAATAGATAAATAAGAAAAAAGTACACCAACCATGCTGCAGTCCAGCTGGCCGGCCACATCTTCATTGCAACTGAGTAAACTGTTTTTTCGGTGCTCATCATAGGTATGGTATTGCTGATATTATCACCAAGTCAGTGTTCAGTTAACTATCAACAGAACAGCATGCAGGACAGTGAGTAGCAAACACTGGTGACAGTCACACTGGCTACTGCCACTTCCACAGACATATTCCTTCATTGCCATGATCCAAAAGAAAATAGAGAGAGAGAGAGAGAGAGAGTAGGAGAGGGAGAGTAGAAGAGAGAGAGAGAGTAGGAGAGAGAGAGAGAGTAGAAGAGATAGAGATAGAGAGTAGAATAAGAAAAAGAGAGGGCAGAAGAAAAAGATAGAGAAAGAAGAGACAGAGAGAAAACTAACAGAGAGAAAGAGCAAGAAGGAGGAGAGAGAGAAGGAAGAAGAAAGTAGTGTAAGGCAGTAACTATACACAGAAAGGTAGCAACACAGTCAGCAACCACTTTAACTGTACAATCATTTATGGCTCCGAAAGTGCTGCTGTGTCCAGGCTCATCATCCAGGTAATAAGCACCGCAGCAAGGGAACTAGTCAGTGCTGTTCACTGCAGCACACCTTATCTACAACTCCGAGCAGACCTATTTCCCAACTATTAATAATATCCATCCCCTTCTGCATTCTCCACTTTCTTTTCTTTCTAAGCTTAGTTCCGTCTATATCAACTGCTACTGCTATTGTTTGCACTACAGTAGTAGCTTGACTGCTGCTGCTGCTGCCGCAGCTGCTAAACACTGACAATGATGATGATGAAAAATGTAAATGAATTTACAGGGGAGAATCTCATCATTATTGAGACTCAGAAACTAGTTTGACAATTGTAATTTTATTTATTATTATCCTCACACATGTTCAGTTACACACATACACACACACACGTAGAATGATGCAGCATTCACAAGAGACTTCTTTATATCAACTCCCTTTGTTTCAGCTTTCATGTAGAATATCTCACAAAGCATTACTGAAGTAACTTTATATCTAACACAAATCTACAGAACAAAAAAATCAACAAGCTTTTCTTTATAGATTGCATTAAAAAAAAAAATGAAGTTAGTGTGAGTGAGTATGTGTGTAGTGGAGGAATACGATTTTCTTTCATCACCAACATATTGCTGAGAAGTAATTAATTTATCCTCAAATTCAAAATGAAAAACAAAAATAGCATTAATAATATTCATGAGACAGTAATTAATTACACAAAGAAAGATCTAGGAAAATAACTGATAAGTTTTTGAGAAAGAAAGGAAAAATATAATTTATAAACCTAATGAAAACAAAAAAATATATGAATTTCCCACCTGCTAATTAGTCATAATGAAGGTTTATCTAAATATTTTGTTTTCTTTGTTAATTAAAAAATGAAAGGAAAAACAAACTATTGATATATTTTGTAAAAATAAATTTAGCTTCAACTGTGAGTTAAGACTCCGGAACTTCTTCCAAAGTTAAACCACATGAAAGTGTTTGAATAAATACTACATAAGAAATGTTCAACAATTACATACTTAGCATTTTAATTCTAAACTATGTACTCAAAGACAGTTAAGGAAACTCTCTTTAGAAAATTATTACCCGTTCTCAACAAGCTGTTGAAGAAATACCTTTATAAAATACTTTGCAATTGCTGAAAGATTTGCTCTATCCAATATCAATTCTTTCTCTTTTCATTCCCTACTACTAAACTGCAGTGCATAATCCCTGTCTCCCATTTTCTACAACAGTTCTCACATGTTACACCAATCTATTAATACTTTGTCGTTTCCCTTGCTGCACAATTTCTCTGAAGATATTCTCATAAAACACATTTCCTTCTAGGAAAACACAGACTTGCAATAGCCTGTACTACTTCCCTTACATCACCTGCTTTTTTTCTTTACCCTGCAGATATAAACCGTTTTTCCCTGAAAGGTTTTGTGGAAACAAAAGAAAAGGAAAGGAATGACAAAATGTATTTTCTTCATTTCTCATAAGAAAGCTGACAATATTTATGAATAAGAATAAATAACAAAGTATCCTTCCCTACCACCATCATTATTATTTCCTTACTCAGCTATAAATATGTCTCTTGAGAAAGATTTGAATGTAGAAGAATTCAGCATGCAATCACAATAGTTTTTCAAACTTGGTGATCACCTTCAGCAAACATTAAGAGAGAAACAAAATAAAACAAAACACATTTCCTAACAACATAATTATAGTTCCACAGATGAGATGAAAAGAAATAATTTTGTGGAAGTACATTATCTAACAAAATCATACGGGCACCTTACATCTTATTTGGACTATTGCTTAAAGAAAAATGTTCAGCTCAAACTAATATGAATATCTAAAGAACAGATAGAATGATTAGTTCTGCTAAGGAGCTTTGATATTGGTTTCAGAAACAGGTTTCAGTACGCAGGAGAAGGTTGAATATAAATTCCGCTTAAAACTATTTAAGAAGAATTTCTGATAAAATACAAAAGGTCAGACTTTTGTACATCACGATTTGATGGTTCTTTGCCTTTGGTATTTAATGACTCGAAAAATGTTCCTTCTATAGCATTGAACATAAATAAAAATAAAATACTTTCAAAGAATTGTTAAGATGACCAAGGGAAACAATGAGTTGTGAATAAAGTGTAATGTACCCAGTGATATGTATGCTAAAGAAATAAAATTCAATATTTTCATGTGAAATATCAATGAAGCCATTATTGGTAAATTATAAATAAAAACAAAATATTTGAAAACAATAAAATCTACAGAAACAGTGCTAGTTTGTCTTCTGAACAACTGCCAACACAAAGAAAATAAAAATTGACTAGCAAGACATCACAAGAGCAAACATGCTGTTATACTAAAGCTATAAATATTCTCTTCTTCATACAAGTGCAATATTCAGACTATAATTTGTATCACAGGCTAGAGTTGTTAAGAAACGATAATTAACAAATCTGGCAACTTCCTTCTCTAAGATTTATATTCAATCAAAAGTTGTGAAATTTATAGATGAAGATACTAAATTAAAAGAAAAATTCCTTTAGCTTTCTAGAAGAAATGTATACAAAGAAAAATATTTAGTCCATAAGACTTTCATAATACAAGTCAAATGTAGACAACAGTGGTGTTAATGTGTAGAGAGCAGAAATAAACAATGTATATAAAGAAGCATCACAAAATTTCTGATGTAAGATAAAATCTTTTCTAATCTTATTTTCATGGAAGACAAATATTTAATACATGATTCTGTCTGTGAAAACCTATCTAAATTCAAATATC
This sequence comes from Octopus bimaculoides, assembly GCF_001194135.2. Taxonomy (NCBI): domain Eukaryota; kingdom Metazoa; phylum Mollusca; class Cephalopoda; order Octopoda; family Octopodidae; genus Octopus; species Octopus bimaculoides. Next base: position 92,921,752 of record NC_068983.1, read on the forward strand.
TTTGTTATTTTATCAAGGAGATTTATTTTAAAACTAGAATATCAATATTTTCAAATGAGAACCCCCCCCCCCAACCAAAACAAAACCAAACCAAAAGATTGTAACAATCTACATGTGAAAAAGAAATAATTCATGGATATATAATCAACAACAGACCAATGTTACTGAGTGTAAGTACTCCAAACTTAAATACATGAATATATTTTACTGGAGCAATAAACTTCACTTTTTGGTAAAAGCATAAATTTAACCTCTAGGACAAATGCTTAACATTATATTTAACATCAAAGCTACTAGATCATTCTCTGACTAAAAACATTTCTTCAACTTGCTTTCAATCACTGATAAAACATAAACATCAGAATGAAGCATGAAGTACACAGTCAATGACTGATACTGAACTGGTTCCCATTAGGTTAGATTTAGGTAACCATAATTTTCTTCCACAAAATAGAATAAAATTCTTCAATTATAAAAGTAAAAACCAAAATTATGCTTCTCTTCCGAGCAACTTACCATTCTCGTAACTGCCCAGTCAAATCCAAAAATGGAATAGATTACTAAGAGCTATTTCCTGCAACCTGTCAGGTCTTGTTCAGATGAAAGACACAGGAAGCTTAAGTAGATAAAATCAACTATATTTTAATGATTTCATATTCCGTCACTCTCTCCCACTGACATCTTTTACTAAAAGAACTTTTACATATTATGGGGTCTGAATTCACCTCAGAATAACTAAAAGAAAGATATATATTTTGTATATAAAAGTTCCTTTGGCTTTTCCAAAGTGATCAAAGACAGAGCAAAAGTTACAAATTTAAAGTGCAATTTCTTAAATACAATTTTTCAATTTTTTTAATATTTGACTATAATAGATTAGATGAAGCAGTGGAGAATTTTTTCTCTAATTTTCAGTGCTACAAATACTAATTTTGTTTTGTTTATTTCTGCATCAGCACAAGTAAGTTTTAGTAGAAATCTCTAATTATTATATATACAAACAACTGGAAATATCTCTCTCAATCTAAAACCACACAAATACATTATGTATGTAGATGTCCACAAAAACATTATGTATGCAGGTGTTCACTGAAAGGAACAACAAAACTTGATCCTCCCCAGTTAGAAGCAGTATATATTTTGAGGAGTTAACTTCTGTGTTCTTAAGCTTATCTATACCAAAATTAACTTTGGAGTTGAAAACTGACTATGTGTCCATAAATGACTCAAATTATTATATTACTGGCACTTACTTCATTGATACTGGATATAATATTTCAATACAGATTATTCATGTAGTAAACTGTAAAGTGCCACTAAGCTTAACATAAATTTATAATATCTGATAGAAATTGCAATCTTATGAAAATCACTGAAAATTCCAGCAGCACAGTTATCTGTATGGTGAGTCTTTTTACCTCAACAAATCTGCAAATATGTGTTTGCATACATACATAAAGAACAGAAACATGTTGCTATGCCTAAATATGAATCTTTGTGTGTGTGTGTGTGTGTGTGTGTGAGAGAGAGAGCACTCAATAGGTACATTCATTCACATGGACTAAGCAGTTGTATGCTATACTTTTCTCCTTGTTACTATTACATAAAATAGTCGTTTAATACATTTATCGGTGATTTTATTTCTACAAAGGTCGATTTTTTTTCTTCTTTTAGAAATAAAATCCATAACTTTAACAATATTGATTTCAAAATTGTTCAATTCTAGATATGGATGTTTTATGATCATTTGTATAGCAATCATAATAATAATAATAAAAAAAAACTAAAAACATTTTTCTTTCATATTTATACTTATGCTTAAAAATGATTTTTAGTTGACTGAATCTGAAAACAACAATTTGCAGTGAAAAACAGAGCAGAGAACACATGAAAGCAGATAGCATGCAAAAAAGAGGCAACCAGGCATGCATGTCTCTTGTTTTTCATCTAGTTGAATACACTGTTTTGTTGATTTATAATAATGCTAAGTGGAGACCAAGCAAGCATAAAGAATCAAATATTTTAACAAGTTAGTCACTTGAAGACAACTGCCAGTAGGGGACAATAAAGCCTTTCTTTCTTTGGGCTTTTGAAGCATAGACAGAATTGCATTGGTTTTTAAGTTGTCTATTTAAATCCATGAAAAATGTCAGCTTAACCTGGTCAGTAAACTTGCAGACATCCCATTCACCGGTAACACACAAAATAATACTGTAATACTTCCCTTGTCATTATGTTTGCATTGTTTTTTTTCTTTTTCCCTTCCATTTTTCTTATGTCATGTTTGGTCAGAGGTCTGGAGAATTTTTAGTGAAGTGGAATAACAAAGAATGCTGTAAAATTTCTTACAGAACTAATGAAACATGATATAACACATGACTGACACAAAGTTGACATCAAGTTGAAGATAGTTTTATGTCGTGTAGTAACAATAAACATCATTGGGAACTTGTAGAAATCAATTGAAACTATAATTTTTGCACTTTTTATCTATATTCCATTACAATCCTCATGAATGCTCTCTCTTTCTCTTTTGTGCTCTCTGACCAAAATTCATCCCTCAAAGAACATACAACCAAGCTGCTTATATCATAATATCATGCCCAGAAATCATATATGTTATAAGCTTTCTTTATTGAAATAGTTCTCTAGAAGAAAAATATCCTTCATCAGTTACACATTATACTAAGAATTATTTCCTTAGATTTTTTAAAACTTGTTTTTGTTACTTTATAAGGTTGGTGAATTTGGTGGTGGTGGTGGGGGGGAGTAGAGATACAACTGTAAATCCTTTGCTCCAGGAACACTTATAGATATGTAAAGTTGTACTAATGTCTAACTCATACCAGAATAGAAAATTGATGCAGAAATAAAAAAAAAAGCAAAAGAACGGAAGAATATTAAAACAATTATTTATATTCTCTGCAATTTGAGATGTGTGAATCTGCTGACTCACAGTCTGGTTATTCATAAGTCAATATAAGGATTTAAATTTTGTTGTTTTGCTTCATTTTACAATGTTATTTTCCTTCTTTTTTTGAATGCCAAAAATATGTTGAACAAATTTCATAATATTAATAATGAGTGAGATGAAATGGCTGCCTCATTGGCCATTGGTCCATAATTTTGATTCAAATTAGTACATACACTCTACTGTGCCTCTGGATAATATACATTATTCTACAAATCATTCCTATACTGATGACATTCTTTCTGCAGATCTCCATCACTTTGTTCATTGGTAACTTCAATATCTTTCGCTAGTCCTTCACAAGCTCTTGAATGAAAACTTCCAGAATACCTTGCCATGTACACTTGAAACTTAAATCTTCTTGCAACACTGAAAACTACACATCTCATGAGAAGGAAGTCATAAGCCTGTATCTCAACTACTTAAGAACAAATCATATATATATGTGTATGAGTGTGTGTTTGTTAGGTTTGCTATTTAATAGTTAAGCTTAGCTGTCCTCAGTAACCAAGTACATAACATAGATGAACATATTGGATAATGTAGTCCAAGATACATAATACTCCTTTCAAAATACAGGATGGTCATAGATGGACTATCTTTGACCATTGGTATGTTCAATGCAAATCTGGGGATAAACAACTTTAGTTATCTCTATTTCACAAACTAGAATGGACAAACAAAAGTTTTGTCCTTCTTCAGCAAACAATACAGAAGAATGGCTCATTAAGTTGTGTTATCTCAGTTATTATACTGATTTGAATGTATAGATAATTTGTGCTGAGATTGGTTTAATATAATGGAAAGTATCTGTGATATAAAGCAACAACATTGATATATCTAAGAACAATAATGAAAGGAAAACCTTTAAGAAAATCAAAAATGATATTTTAATTTTCAATAGAAAATAAATCAAATATGCATGTTTCCTGAAATTGACATATTGTTCAAAACTGAAGCAGAAATGCACAATGACAAAGCAACATACACTTTAGAATTTGTTGTTGTTGGCACTCCGTCGCTTACGACGTCGAGGGTTCCAGTTGATCCGATCAACGGAACAGCCAGCTCGTGAAATTAACGTGCAAGTGGCTGAGCATTCCACAGACACGTGTACCCTTAACGTAGTTCTTGGGGATATTCAGCGTGACACAGTGTGACAAGGCTGACCCTTTGAATTACAGGCATAACAGAAACAGGAAGTAAGAGTGAGAGAAAGTTGTGGTGGAAGAGTACAGCAGGGTTCGCCACCATCCCCTGCCGGAGCCTCGTGGAGCTTTAGGCATTTTCGCTTAATAAACACCCACAACGCTCGGTGTGGGAATCGAAACCACGATCCTATGACCGCGAGTCCGCTGCCCTAACCACTGGGCCATTGTGCCTCCCCACTTTAGAATAATCTACTGACAAAACTAAGTTATAGTCAAACAAGAAACTAAACTACTAAAGAGTCACTATTATTTTGCCGTGTCACTTGTCATGTTGCTTGGTGAAAGAAAAATGGTTTGTAAATGATCCAGAAATTACCTTTTAATGAGATTTATTATTAGAAACAATTTCTGTCAGGTTGTTTTGTTTTGGATGTTTAATCATATTTCTGAGCTTTGTTGGATATCAATGTGAGAATAAATATTGGCAAGATAATATACAACACATTGACATGATAATAGGAGCAAAAAGGTTTTTTTTTTTTTAATTGATATCAGAAAGGTATAATTATATATATATATATATATATATATATATAAATAAATCACAGCAAAAATTAGAAATAATTTTAACCAAAGCCTGTATTACAAATAACTATGTAATATTAACCCCCACCCCACTCTGCAACTACATTGCCACAAAGCAATAATTCAGAATGGATCACTGCAAAAAGAAAGCTATAACTTGTATTATCCTATAATCTAGATACATTTAGTAGTTCTTTTTTTGTTTTTTTTTTACATAAAATTTGATTGTTTTTAGATCAGGCACTTTAATTTTATTTTTTCAGAAAACACCTTTTAGTTTTAATTTAATTGATTGAAGTATAAACTTTATCTATATACCCATCTTTTGAAATTAATAAATTTATTCAGAAATCCTTTTTAGATTTGGTACATCAAAAGGGAAAGTTTTATGCAATAAAAATTCTCGCTTCGTTTGGAATGCTAACATTTTATACACAGTCTACTCACTAAATTATGTTTAATCTTACCAATATAATCTAGAATGAAGTAAATGCTTTTAGGTCATGCTTTTGAACAATCAATGAATATATTTTTTAATATTTATCTAAAGAAATGAACAGAGATCAGTGATATTAGGAGAACAACACTTAAATATATAGCAGTGGATGGATGGAGTGAGCATAATAGCTTTACATCAAGTTGGGGACAACTGTTCATGAAGTTTTGTCAGAATTTTATAGACAACTGTTGATTCTTAACAGCATTGAGTGAATTTGTATTTAGCTATGCCCCATTAAACATTATTGGCAAATTAAGCACTGGACGCAATCACATAAATCTCACACTATCAGTGAACTGGCAATCTAGTGCATGTTTGCCACATTCACATTGAAACTGCATCTGACTAACTAGGCTTTTATTGACCTATCCAGAGACCTCAATAGATTCTTAACCCTTTTGTAGTTGAAATTAATTGGACCTTATTTTGGATTTAAGCCAGACTATTCAATGGTTGCTTTCTGAATGGTCTTTGATCAATAACACCTATTGATTGTGGACTGAACAAAAGCAAACCTTCATGGAAATCAACACTTACAACTAGAGGATTGACATTACATAAGTTCTATTGTGTGCTTGTGTGTATGCATGTGTAGGAGAGACACAAAAAAGCTACTTTGACAACTCTTATTAAAGAACGGCATAGAAATAAAAATTAATAGTTTCAATGTAGTCTTTGAAACTAGATGAAATAGATATATTGAGCAAACAACAGTAAAACAAAGTTTTACCCTACTTAGTAACACATTCTCTAACACCTAATACAATCATATGCCTAAATTCTTTTCTATTAAAATTCAAAAACTTTATTATTAGAAATTTGAAACAAAATTAGAGAAAAAAAAGCATTAACTGCAAAGACACAAGATTTGATAGAGTTTTCACAAAATACATACCATAATATTTAAGCAACAATCAGTGTAATTAATGGCAAAGTTAGGAATAATATGCAATCGATGTAAAAAGCACATGACTGATCAAATAATGTATTTCATAATAGTAAACTGATGTTACCAAAAATATTCTAATGAGGAATTTTTACCACTAAAATGGAATTGCTAAAAATGTATTAGAAATCTCTCTCTCTCTCTCTCTCTATATATATATATATATATATATCTCAGATGATAAGTAGATAAAACTAATTATAACATCACATTATCCTCTTTTCGGAAAGTTGAAGTAGAATCAATTCAATATTCGCAGAGAAAATGACTAAATATATTTGGATAAAAAAAAAAAAGAAGAAATTACCAACATTTGCTTATTGAATCTTCAAAAGAAAATGTAAGTCAAAAGGTTTGAAAAACAGAATATTTGGATTTTACATTTTCAAGAGTCTTTGTCAGTCAATTTTATTTTTTCAATCACACACACACCTCCAAACACTGGATTTTTCCTTTGAGCTGTAGAATTTATCAAAAAGAAAGCAAATTCTTATACAAGGCCAATACATAAAACAAGTTAAAAAGAATCATGAGAACTGAGCTTACTAAAAGTTACTTGTATAGATCAAATAAGTATATTAGGAAAAAAAGTATTCCTCAAAATCAGCTAAGCAGAGATTACTTGTATTACTATAGTAAATAGCAAAAGTATAAGACCAAATCCCTAGAATGTCAGTCTAATAAATAAAATCAAATATGTAAACTCTGGTGGTATAATAACAATAGTCTAAACAATAGAGCTTGATTGAAGACGACAAATGTAAACAAATCTATTGGATTAACATGATTTTGTTGAAGCCATATTAATTTCATAATGGTGCATTATCATGGAATATTATTGAATATGAATAGGTTTCTTCCCAGCTCACAGCTAATCTTTTCAGTCTCTGTAGGTTGAAGTATGTTTCAGAAACCAACTTAACAAATCATTAATTCTTAACTTAATTGAAAATCTTACTTCAAGCATGTTTAGACCTTTGAAATGAGAACATTGTCTTCATTTGGGTTTTCTATATTTGCTTGCCATAGACTTGAATCTATTTATCTAGAGATAAAATATCTTCTCCACAACTGCCTCTCATCTTTTTGTGGTTAATAAAATAGAATACCAATCAAGTACTGAGGTTGACATAATCAACTATCCCCTCCCACTCTCCAAATTTTAGGCTTTGTGCCAATGCTAGATATAATAATTACTATATCTTCCTCAAAATATCTCTAGCTTTTGATTTTCCCTCTATTAAACTCCCCAAAGTCAGTTATTAAAATATATAGAAAACTAACTTAACCAACAAATATTGGTTACTATATCTAACTCCTGACATATCACATAACTAAGTTCCTATTTAAAACAGTATTTATTTTTCTTCTATTGATTGTTTCTCTATTTCACTTCCACTCAGTGCCATATACTTATGAGCTAATGAAAGAAATACCAGTCAAATCTCCCATGTAGACATACCAACCAAATTTCCCAGAAGACCACAACCTACCATTTAAAAAATAGGGCATATGAAATAATGTAGGTTTAAATACACTACAACTGAAAGAAAAGATGTTTCTTTGATACAACCTTCTGGAATTCCTATCACAACCAATATTTTTCTGTTTAAAGTTGCACCTCTCGTGATCTCTATTATCATTTCACATACATTGTACCATTCTGGCATGGGTTAGATGGATCTTGCCAGTCATACCAGTTTGTCATCTTGCATACATAACAAGAGAAAGCTGGCCCACTTTGTTGTGAATGTCTTCCAGTATGGAATCAGTGCATTTTATCATATCATTAACACTAGAGACATGATCTCATGTGGGAGGACTAAACGGGCCCTTTTACTCAAAATCAGTGCTTATTCTGAGTTACTACCCTTCTAGATGGGTAGCCTTGTGAGATAGCTTGAAATGTCAATGTTTTGTTTGTCTGCTCTATTTTTTAGACATAATTTCTATGGTTAGATGTCCTTCCTATCACTAATCACCTTACAGAACTTACTAGGTGCATTTTAGCATGTCATCAGCATCAGAGAGGTTGTTCTGAGAATGGGGAACTAAAGAATCCATTCTATCCTGTGCCAGCTCTCATTCAGAGTTATTTATTGTTTCTCACCTTTAAATATTTAAGTGAGGTTTCCAGTTTTAGAATGCCTTCCTCACATGAATTTCAGAAGTTCTGAAAAAGTCCATTGACACTGACTATCCTGATTAGATAATTAAAAAAAGAAATACATCCATTCTTCCATGGTGGAATGGGTCTCACAACATCTCATCCGCCATGCCTGCTACATACATTGATACAAAATGTACAGAGAGGTGAATATAAACTACAAAAGCAACATTAATAAATCAAAATTCAACATTATCCAGGCAACATTTATATAAATGTAGTTTTTCAATCAAAAGAAAGTGTTCAATACCAATCGAAATTGAAATCTAAAATAACTATAACTAAATATTGATTTTACTAACTTTATGCTATCCACATTATAACTTCAATGGAAAACTCAGACCACTGGACCAGTTCAATTAATTAAGGCTAACCAACAATTAAACAAATCTCATTTTAAATTTTCCTTGGCTTGTTTTTATCAGATGAAAAATATTATATTCATCAGTGAAGGTATTTAAAGTTTTAAATGTGGTTTTATCTTCAGTAGAAGGATTACTGAAGTAAAATTCACATTTTTTATTATGAAGGATAAAGCCATTAGGATTAACAATCAGTTTAATACATTAAAAAGATTTAAAAGCAAAATAAAAGATATTAAAACTTTTGCTCCAAATGAATATTTCAAATGAAATATCTCAAAGGATGCTGTGAGATGTAAAGATGCATTCATTTATATTCAGTTAAATGTTAATTAAAATAAATTTTATGGAAGGAAGATTTGCTAGTTTTATAGTCTTTAGGAATAATAAAATATAGAGAGGAACTTTTAGCAGTTAATTATTTTTGAAATTGCATATAAAAATAACCTATCTATTTATTTTTTAACAAATAGCTAAAAGTTCCTCACTGTGTCAGTAACTGTAGCAATTAAAGAAAAAAGAAAGAAAGCAAATGCCAAATTATTTTTGAGCTTTGATTAGTTTCTGTTAGTGGAAGTTTTAATGGTATAAACTGCCGAGAGCATATAAATTGCTCAGAACGTGATGAAGAAACACATTGGAGAGGAGATATAAATGAAAACAAACAAAATATATTTGAGCTTAAAAAAAAAAAATGAAGTCTAACAGAAAACAAATTGATAATAAAATGAAGTATAGAAGAAAAGGTTTCGAAAAAAAGTAAGCCATGACATTAATTTATTATTTACAAGGGTAAAAAAAAGGTTACAAACTTTTGTGGTTGAATGATGAGTTGTATAAACATAGACAATATGTTTTACAGAAATGACTAGAAATATATTTTACAAGTTTCTTATAATAGTTACATTAATGTAATAATATATTTTCTTACATTTACCAAAGTCAACCAGAGTAAGATTTAAACTCAGAACATAAAAGGATGTAACTAAATATATCAATATATTTTCTTATATAAATGTAAAAGAATGAAGAGAATCATATGAATCTTGTTAAGTTCTTCCATGGAAAAAATCTTCTTTTCAGTAGGCACTGACGTAATTCTTCTTTCAACTAAGAATCAGCTATCATGTGGGAAAAGATGCTGCTAACCAATAAACAAGCTTTATAATTTCATATCAAAAATATCAAGTGCCTTATCAAACATAGCATGTAGTGGATGCTTCATCATCATAATCCTAATGTCAGCCGCTCCACAAAGTGTACCAGGTGTCTTTTATGTCACTGGCATGGATTCCTTTTATGATCACTGGCATGGTTGCCTTTCATGTGTCACTGACACTGGCCAAAACGACTTCACTTAGCTTGATGTGTTTTCTAAAGCAAAGCAAATAACTAAAAGTCTCGGTCACTTGTCATTGCCTTCATGAGACTATTACTATTCTCAGTCCTATGACTACAGTCATGCTGGGGCATCAACTTCTTAGAAGGTTGCAAATGAACAACATTGGTTCACAACCATGATATAGAAACAATGGGACACACACACACATATTCCCCACTACATGTGTGTGTGTGTGTGTGTGTGTGTGTGTATATATATATATATATATATATATATATATATATAAATAATACAAAATGGGACAAGAACACAAAACATCCAGACAGTTAGGTGATACAAGAAAGGGATAACAAAACATCCAGATAGACGATACAAAGAAAACAAGGACAGGTCATTTAGAGTTTTCTTTCATTAGTCAAGATCCACATTATCTTTGCAATTTTGGCTGGTCATTCTCGATATTGCTCTAATCTGGCCAGCCCCAAGGAAAAACTAAGCTAAGAGCATTAAATTCCTTGGAAGAAAGCAGTGAATGTATACAAAAACAAGGACGGAAAAAAATGAACAATGTTACACAAATACAATAAAAATAATAGCAGGACATAACAACAGGTGTCTTTCAACTAAGGACGAATTAAATTAACCTGGCATGTGTGGAAATAAAGCCTTACGGCAGGGATTTCACAGGCACAGGGAGGAATATCGATAACCAGCCGAAATTGCAAAGATAATCTGGATCTCGACTGATGAAAGAAAACTCCAAAAGACCTGTCCTTGTTTTCTTTGTATTGTCTATCTGGATGTTTTGTTATCCCTTTCTTGTATTGCCTAACTGTCTCAATGTTTTGCGTTCTTGTCCCATTTTGTATTATTTATATATATATTGTGGCATATATATATTTAAAGACAACCTTCGGTCATGTATGACCATGGGATTGCACCTAGAAAGTTACCCTCCAAAGCACGAGCCTAGACAAGGTTGTTTATGGAAGAGACCAGCAGTCGCCCATGCATGCATACCAGCTTCCCCTCTCCATGTCACTGATGTTATCCAAGTGAAAGGCAAAGGTTGATACAGCTTGGCACCAGTGACATCACAACTCATTTCTACAGTTGAATGAACTGGAGCAACATGAAATAAAGCACCTTGCTCAAGAACACAAACACACAGCCTAGTCCAGGAATCAAACTCACTACCTCATGATTGTGAGCCCAATGCTCTAACCACTAAACCATATATATAACACGACTTTCAGTTTTCACCTACTAAATCCACTCTATAAACTGTAAAGATAGCCTCATACACAGATAACATCACAATTACACTCTACTACCATTTGATGAACACAGCAATACATACTACAACCCACTTAGAAACCTGGCTACAAAAAGAAATAAACTAAAGCAGCACCTAATAAATTCACTACTATCAATGACAACAAAGAATATCAAATATAACCAACCATCACACTTAACATAATCATATCATGCATAAACAACAAAATACTAAGCGTTACATATAACATCTCAACAACATTCACATCACACCAAACAGATACAATCAACAAGGAAACAAAACAACACTTAGGATGCTCAGACAACAACATTTGGCCAACGCAGAGACAACACAAGTGTGTAAATAATACATAAAATCTGTCATATCATGAATTACACCAGAACTACTGACAAAGAACATAACACAGTACATCACTTCTGGCTGCATATATGCACAACACCCATAGACTACTTGCATAATAAAACAAAAACACTCAAAATAAAAGACCTCTTTGGCATCAAGGAAATACAGTTAATTTCCATTGCTAACTGTAACCATTATACGCCCCACCACTGTATGCAAAAATCACCCTAAAATAGTTACACATCCATCTACAACATGACAGAGCTACTACAAGTCGATCTTACAACCACTTTATCTTCAACTCATTAAAAAAAAAAGAACACTTTAAACAGCAGAAATAGTAATGTTTATCTTCAGACATTGCTGATGTGCATCCCATTAAACTACAAATGATAAGTGTAGTGAAACAGCAATTGTTATATTCTAATTCAATCCATCTTAATTTCTTACCTCTCTTGTAAAATCACCACCAGAACATACAGGCACACAAAAGGAAACAGAACAATGAAAAAAAAAGAGAGAAACCAATGATATCCAGCACATTGCACTTTCTATTAACAGACACTGTGTGTGTGTGTGTGTATACATATATATAGGTCTGCCCACCGACCACTGGGATGACATCATTTGAAAGCTAGAACAATGTGAGGAAGCATATTGTGACCAGTGGTACATAACAACATCCAATAGTCTGGTTGATACAGTGATATATATATATATATATATATATATATATATATATATATATATATATATATATGGTGGTGCAAAAGTAGGTATACAGTTATGAAAAAAAGAAAACGTGTACAATACAATACTCATTTATTTTTATCAAAAAAATTAGAAGTTATGATAAAATACAAACAGTCTGTATTTGTACATACAAGAGAAGCCATCATCAGAGTCCTATAACTCTAATAGTTGTTGGAAAGCAACAAATTAATTTGTCTTCACATAGAGACCTAGATTATGCTGGTATGGTACCCCATTCTCTTCTCAAGCCCACAGAAGATTTAACTTTCGTAATATAAATTAGCAGAGCAGTTGTTAATTTTACAGTGTTGCTGCTTCTGCTCATAGTAAGTTGTTCCTACTCTGTGGTAGCTATTTACAGTTAGAGAAACTAGATCATTTGAAAGTTGAGTAGTTAAACCAGGTAAGACAATATTGGTGACAGAATATGAACCATTGCTTTCCCACCCAGTTTTCTAGTAGCCTGACAATTTGGCCATCCACATTCCTCATACTTTAGCATTATAAAGTTGCTAATGCATAAACCTTAAAACAAGCAGAAGTTGAGAGAAACTGAAGAAAAACAAAAATATGTTGCCAAATAATTTTTTTAACATTTTCTAGCAGAAATCTTTAAACAGATAAATATAAAGTGAAGAAAGAAATTAACAATATATACTCCATCCCCATTAAACTACTGTGCATAAAACAATGCTCACCTCTCTCTCTCTTTATACGTGTGTGTGTGTATATATAACCTAAATAATAAGTGTATCTACTTCAATATGAAAATGAAATATAGTAATGTCTTCAATTCAGTCAATTCTCATAAGTGTAAGAAGCAATTAAAATTTTGTTATTGGAAATATAAACATTACCATAAAACTGAAGTCAATATTAAAATCTGACTCTAGTAAAATATAAAGGAATTAAAAATTTGTCATTACTCAAACTTTGGCACAATATTGACAGTATTCACAGTTAGTGTGTACACTTTTCCCCAGCATTACAAATCAATCAACACAGATTGCAGGTTCAAATTCTGGTGTATATTTTGTAGTTCCACTGAGAATCACTTGCAAGATATGGAATGAAATGTGTGTCTGTGTGTATAAGTATATATGCACACACACATACAAACTCACTACATCATGCAATAGGGAAACTCACAGGAGCAGTTTAGTGAAACCTCTGCTTTGAATAATTTAAACTTCACATGCATTTGAGTGTTTTTTATTTTCTTGCCTGTACAACTAAAAGCATATACCAACAACCCACACGTGTAACAGCAAAAGTAGACCTCAATACTGCTGGAAATAGAGGACTAAATTCATTAAATGACACAGGCATGGAACACTCACATTGAGGACTCTGAGTTTCCAAACAGTGATTCAACACTCACTGTTATTTATCAGTTTTTGCAAATTTAATGCATGTTTTCCCCTCTATTAAACATGCATCAATACTTGTAAAAACTGATAAATGACAGTGAATATTAAATTGTTATTCAGAAATTCAGAGTCCTGAATGTATGTGTTCTATACATGAGTCAGTATATATGTATGCATTAAATGAAGAAGTAGTGACAAGTGAAAATTCTGTAAATAATAATACTAATTGTAAGCTGAAAGTATATAAGCAATCACTGTGTATTTACTAAAGAAAATAGTCTAATATTGGGGCATATAAGCCCTCAATAGAAAAATGTGGGTATTATTATGCATGGGTACTAGTTTCTATTTGTATTAATACCCACTTTTTCCCGAGGGATTATGTACCCCAATATTTGTAATATTTCTTTAGTAATGACAGGGTGATTGCTTATAAGATTATAATTATTACCATTATTATTTACAGAATATATATATGTTCATTTATTCATTTTTATGTCCATTTTTTCCCTGCTAGGATGAGTGAGATGTATATATTACGAAAGTATACAACCAAATGCCTTTCCTGTCGCTAGAGCTATAGTAAGAGACACTTACCCAAGTGCTGCATGATGGGGCTGAACCTGAAATCATGTGGTTAGGAAATGGACTTCTTAACCACACATACATACCTGTGCCTATATACAGGGTATCCACAAAGTCTGGGTACATGGGTATTAACACATACTTTAAGAAATTATAATTTCTTATATTTAATTGTTTATGTTATGATTTTATTTACTCCATGTACCCAGACCTTGTGGACACCCTGTATATATATATATATATATATATATATATATATATATATATTCTTTTACTTGTCTCAGTCATTAGACTGCAGTCATGCAGGGGCACTGCTTTGAAGAATCTTTAGTCGAATGAATTAACTCCAGTACTTGTTTGTTTGTTTGTATGTATGTGTGTGTACAGACATGACAATGTGGTTAAAAAGGTTTGCTTCACAACCACATGGTTTTGGATTCAGTCCTGCTGTAAGTGGGTAAGTATCTTTTACTACAAATGCTTTGTTAACCTTTGCCTTGTGAGTTAATATGGTTGACAGAAATTGTACAGAGCCCATCTTATATATAAAAGTATGTGCAGGTGTGTCTATGTGAATGTTTACTTTGTGTGCTTTACATAGAAATTGCTGAGCTCTGGACAGTGACATTTGTTGAGATTTTCTTTCAACAAATCTATTTGGGAGTTCTGTACTTTGAAAGATAAGTGGAATGGAAGGTTCCTCATTTGAAAAACGGGCAAGGGTCAGCAAACAAAAAGGGCATCCAACTGTAAAACAGTACTTACTCAACATATATTTGTCTGCCCCTTGCTAACATGGAAAAATACATAAAAACAAATTAAATATATATGTGTGTATGTATGTATTACATGTACACAGACACATCTATATATTATACACACATTAGAAAAATGTGTGGAGAGAAATTAAATAGTTTGAAATGAATATATAATGAGAATGTAACAAGGATAGGAATAAGTAATGAAAGGAAGTGAAATGAAGGGAATCATAAAATCAATGATTGCAGCAGATTTGAACAGTTCTATGTTTCTCAGTTTATCAACAAGAATGAAAATAGATACATTCAGCAAAAAAGAAAGAAAGGTTAAAGTGGCAAAAAAAAAAAAAAAGAAATAATAATAAATGAAAACAAAAATGTATCCTAAAATGGAAACTAAATATATTTGGAATTATTTGCTTGCTAATAATGTCACTTAATAAATAGGGCAGTATTTAAGTGAAGGGAACAATATATGACCTCAGGTTGTATCCAACAATTATTTTCGCCCAATTTTAGCTTGTAATTAGGTAAATATCTTGAAAATGTGTGTATGTGTGTGTGTGTGTGAGAGAGAGAGAGAGAGAGAGAGAGAGAAACAAAGATTTCACAAATATGAGATACAACAGGCTGAAAAAGAAGAACACTACCTTCTGTAATTATAGATGTTCATCATCATCGTCGTTTAACATCTGCTTTCCAAATATTCTGAGTGGCAAAATTGTTCAATTTTTAAAAGACTTTTAATATATCATAGCATTTAATGATTTTTATTCCAAAGGGAAAATGTGCAAATTCTTTTTACTATAATAATCCTTATCTTAAAACAATATGATTAGCAACAAATTAATTAGCTTTGTTTACATATATGCTTGTGTGTATGGGAGAGAAAGAGAAAAAATAATATTTATAGAAACAGTAAGAATAAATATTATAAATTTTATGAAAGATGTTAACATATTTATTAACAGATATTTCATTAAATTTATAAATAATATACTTAATATTTAACAAATAGTATGATGATAATCTATTGCAAATGTAATTAGCTAACGTTTTATTTTTAACAATGGTGATAATAGGAGAAAAGTCTATATAGAAATTAAGGTTCAAAATATTATTCAAGGCAACAATATTTGGAATGAATATATGGCGATTCAAAAAGTATTATGAATTGTTGGCAGACTTGGAATAGTAAGAAAGTCAGATTTGAAAATATTGGACCTTGTAGAAGAGAAGACACAAAATACCTGGAGAAACCACTATAATGTAAACCTAGCTAATCCAAACTGTTATGAAGTAGGCATTAATACAATGATCTGAAAATGTTTAGCAATAGCTCTGTAAATTTGCTATGCAGCTACTATAGGCACTAAGAAGCTATTTGGTAATGAGCCAACGAAGGAACTTCCATGCCTTCACATGATCAGCAAGAAATAGCAACCAAATCATACTCAAATGAAATCTTACAATTTTAAAAGAGGAATATTTGGATGACAAAGACTGACATTAAAGCAAAGACTGAAATATTTTTGATTGTAGGTCTGGCAGATCAAAATTGTCTTAAGGCTGAATAACATTAACAATTTTATAACATTCTGAAATAGTGAGTTTGAACATTTTCTTTTGTGATATCGTTTTTCAAGTCAAGCAATTGTTTCGCTTGAAAATATGAAGTGATCATAAATTCTGATAGAGATCTTGATATAAATATTATATTATGTGTACTTCCCATACTGGCAAGTGTTGGACAGACCATTATGATCCAAGTCGGTTCTTATTCAGAGTGACTGCTCTTCTTGGCATTGTTAGGGGCATTGTCTTGTTGCTATATTGTATTTTAGCTTGGTTTCTAAGGCTGGATGTCCCTCTTAATACCAACTATTTTACAGAATGTACTAGGTGCAATTTTACATGAAATGAGCACTTGATAGGTTGTCATGTCCTCAACAAGACAAGAGTAAAGAGTTTTCTTAACCTCATGATGTCTACACTTGTTTGTTAACCACTTAACGAAAAGTACTGGATGCATCTTATTGTGGCACCAGCCGTAGTGAAATTGCCTTGTATCCTGCAAGACAAAAGGGAGTCCTCATTCCTTTGTACTGTTACCATAAAACCAAAAGAGTGGGTAGAAGAAAGGGCAACTGCAGAAGATGAACTAGGTGAGAGGGAGAAAGAAGCAACAAAGAGTATGATTGGGGAAGGAAAAATGCCAGATTGGAATAATGATATGGAAAAAGAGGGACAAATGAGAATATTTGAGGAGTAAATTGCATAGGTAAATGGGAGAGAGGCACAAATAGTAATTTCATGTTTTCAGGTAAGAGAGAACATGAATGATGGATGGTTGTAGACATGGTCAGTGGTAAGAAAGTGCAAGGGATGTCAGTAATGAGTGATCTAGGATGGAGAGAATGACAACTAGCAGTATAAAAATGTGTGTATGCATGTAGGGTGGGTAATATTAACTTGTAAAGAGTGACATAAGTGACACAAGTGAGAAGGTGATTCTAAGAGACTGATGGATATCAATACAAGAGTGATCTGAAAGAGAGAGTGATGGTATGTAACATGAAAATAAATGGTGAGGTGCATCATATATGAATAGATCTGATGCAATTGCTCATTACTCAGGCAATGATGATGGGAGATACACACTAGGGATAATTAAGTTTCTTAGTAAGAAAGAGAGAGAGGGTTAGTGATGGGTACTCATACATATGTTCAGTGGTTAGAGAACATGGTGGATGGCATAGCTTAGAAGAGGAGGAAATAGAGAGATAAGAGGGTACTAAATAGGTAAAAGGGGCAGTAGATGGAGACTTAATACATATCCCAGCCTTCAATCCCATCCTCCATTTTGACATTCATTTTGCCATACTTGCACAGAAATAAGGACAATAAACTAAAATGTTACATTTTCTAAGACAAAATTAAATATCTATATAAGTATTAAAGAAAGAATATATTTGATCATTTAAATATTTTTATTTGATTTTAAGAACTTATAATTTGAAGTCATATAATTTTATGTATGATCTTTAAATTAAATTATTGTAAAGCTTACATATTGAAGTAAATTCAATATTTCAAGTAGAAAACTCCTTTAAGATGATACAGAATGAGAGGGAGTCAAAATTTCAAAAGCTAGTACTTAATATTTAGGTCATTCTTCTTTTTCCTATCAATTTATTGTTTGCAATATTAATTTTTAGTATATGATAAAACTGTTCAATTTTAAAACATTTAAAATGTTTATCAAATGTGATCCAATTATGAAATGGTTTATTTTAATTTGTTTCAAATGAATATTTGAAAAATCTATTATCAATTTTATTTTTAAAAATGTTAAGGTAGTACATAATTTTTGAGTATGCTTAAAACAAATCAGTATTTTTGTATTCATTTAAAAATTTAAGCAGAAACAAATTAAATTTGTTTGGTAATGTTCTGATTTGGTGATATTTCAGACAGTTGATCCCACAATAATTTAACTATTATTTGAAGGAGGGCTAAATATGACTTTGTAATTCCTTCAAATGGGAATATTTAGAACACAATATTTCATGGAAATGTTATCTGTTGTATACATTTCTGCTTTGTAAGCTATGAATTCTAAGCTATACAGTTACTTTGACTATATATCTCAGACAGTACATAACAAATTACTATAATGTTTTTTATATACAAATTCAGAAATGTATATCTGAAACAGCACCTAATAGATTGCTATGATTATCTTAATACATGTATTAAGATAGTTATAGCTATTTGAGTATGATAATATCATAAAATTATACAAAGCTGAATTTTTCAGAGAAATTTTCTTTTTCACTGGTGAAGTTCATAAATATACATGTTGATCAACAATAATTTGGTTAGTTTTATATTATTCAGTAATTCATTTTTCTATAACAAAGTTCAACTATAAACTCTCTCAGGAAAGGAAAGAAAGTTACATCTGAAAACTCTACAGATTACACTTTTTCTTCTTTCCAGTAACTCCTAACTTTATTTACTCAAAAATATGAGATATTTAAAAATTCACAATCTTCAAAAATTTATTGGTGAGGAATAAATTAAAAACAAAAAAAAATCATGTATACAGCAGGAAAAAAGTATCTGTATCTTGATAGTAATAACCTACTCTATTGACAATGTACAGTGGTACAAGAGGAACCATGCATAAAAGAGAGAAAGAGACCAATATATATGGGGTATCTCTCCATTAAAATCCTTCCTAGAAAGAAAATAATTGGCATCTATTTTCTATTACAAACAAAATAATTGGCAGACCATAGATGGAAAACTTAAGCATAGATAATACTCTATATGATGTGAATATAAAAATTGTTATAATCAGTAGACTAAAAAATATGTTTACTTATGAATGACTTCAAGAATAGCCAGAGATTTATAAAACAATTTTACAAGATTTCCAGTGACCCTTTAATGACATGTAATATCCTTCCTTACTACCAAGTAATTTCTTTAAACTTCCCCACTAAGTCAAAGCACCAAAAATCAAAATACTTAATTATTCATTTAATTTAACTTTCTTCTGAGAAACATATTACTAAATTTAGTACATAATTTTTAAAATATATGAAAACTATTTATATTCATGTACAATATGCATTTGTATATAAGGTGCAGACCTAGTTTGGGGCACTGAAGTCACAGAAAAGATATATCTTGTACATAATATTCATTGACTTTTCTCAAGTATTACAATGTGGGGAAACAAGGAAGTTAAGTCAGATTTATTCTAATTGCTGCATAAAATAAATTGAAGTTCATGAAAGAAAATGATAAATTTGGAAATAACCTCTAAATTTTACTAGTGTAGGCCATAAATGATCACCTGGTGTGAAATCAACACAATGGAAATTACACAGTCATCATGTATATATGTATTTAATGTTGTTTACTGAAAACTATCACATTTTCTGATTGACTTAGGTGCTTAATAACAACAGCAGAAATGAAACAGTAAAAGAGGATAAAGTCAATAGAATGTATGTGGAAAATTATCAAAATGAAAAATAAAAGAAAAATTGAATTGGAAATTGCTTTCAAATATCAAATCTCTTAAAAATGAAACTATGTAAAGAACAACAGTAACTGATGCCTGTGTTTACATTCTGAAGGCATGACTGATGGTGGCACATTAATAGAAGTCCTGCTTCAATAATGTAATTGCAAGCTGTGTTTAATAAGCTTACCAACAGATAGCCAAATTTCCTTCTGACAACACCAGTCTTAAGTGTATGTTTTTACATCTCTCTCTCTCTCTCTCTCTCTCTCTCTCTCTCTCTCTCTCTCTCTCTCT
>NC_068983.1:92942341-92948380 GCF_001194135.2 Octopus bimaculoides
ATATATATATATATATATATACATATATGTATATATGATGGATTCTCTCATCATGAACAACTGAGGGTTCAGTAAAATAAAGCAGTAATCATGTTCTGTGGATACGCATATGTCACTTGAGGCCTGCTGGTGCTTTGCAAATCTTTCGGCAAATGGAACAAATTGAGGACTCAGTTTGCTTGAGTGCTTGTGGATCATTTACTGCATGTTTTCTTGAGTGGATGGCAAGGCTTACTTTGCACTGTGCTATAAAACCACAATGACACATACATGATCGAGTGGTCAAGAAGTTCCTTTTGCAATCATGAGGTCTCAGGTTTGATATTTTACTGTGTGGAATCTTGGGCAAGTGTCTTTTACCATTGCCTTAGCTCAACTCAAGCTTTGTGATTGAAACTGAGATATAAATTGTGTGAAACCCTATCAGAAGGCTTAAACCTGTCACTGAAAAATTTGGCCATGTCACACACTGTATTACACTGAACTTATACAAGGATTCCATTAATGGTACATGTGTTTGTGGAATGAACAACCATTTACATGTTAATTCAATGAGCAGGTAATCCAGTTGACCAAACAACTGAATCCTCATTGCTGAAACTACTGAAGATCCATTTTATTTTATATCTAATATCTATTGTACTATTCTGCTGCTGTAATTAAATGAAAGTAGAACCTCTTATTACATATATCACTCCCTTTCTTTACTGCTAATCATCTTTCTTTCTCCATTTCCTGTTTTCAGTTATCCCTCATTTTTACAAATGACCTTCAACCCTTTTCCCCCATTAACTATTTTCCCCCATATTTACCAATGATCCCCTCCACCTCTATTTCTATCAATCAGGTACTCTCCCCCACAATTCTTGCAACCTTTACCCACCTTTTTTGATCCTCCTGTCACCACACTCTTCTACTTACCTTCTTAGACATGTTACATAGAGGGTACACTTTACTCCTTGTTAATATCATATCTATTTCACTTTCTGGCACCATCCCATCTTCCCATATATAATGCAAGGTAGCCCTAAATGTCTTTCTATTCAACTCACCCCCACTGTTTGACTCTCTCGCTAAGCCCTGTCACTACTCTTTTTCTTTGCCTTCTATTACTCCCTTTCCTAACACTGATTCTGTTAGTCTGTCCACTAACAGCTCTCACAACAATAAACCTGTTCCCCCTAACATACTATCAATTGTCAGTACCTTTCCTAAAGTTACTACCCTCTCAGGCATAGGGTTCTTTAGACTTTTAGGTCACAAGGTGACTTCACTAGTATTGGTACTACAAAGAAAAGTATCCAGTACACTCAGTAAAGTAGTTGGGAAGGGCATTAGTCTGCAGAAACTGAGACATTGGAGCAAGATGTAGTCCTTCAGTCTGTTGGATAATATCAAACATTCCAATCCATGCCAGCACAGAAAGTAAACATAAAATGATGATAATAACACACATACACACACGACACACTTGTACTGAACCAATTTGGATCTTTAAGACAAGACAAGGAAAAAAGGTGCCATTTAGTTCTTGTGTAATATATGTAACTCTAATTTCTAAGTTAAAAAATCTAGAAAAAAGTGTGTATTATATACAAATAAACATGGTGTCTCCAGCATATCAATGGCAGAAAATAAGTGTTAAATGTGTTTCATTCCAAAGGTAATATAGCAATCAGATAAATAAGTACAGTATGATAAGAGTTTTGGGTATAACTATGATTTCTTTTGATATGAACTGATAAATCAATAGAATAAGTTGGCAATAAACTTTGAGTGTCAGAATGAACCTGTCAACTGAACATAGGAAAAATATTAACATACATTAATATACTAAAATATATTCAGGTCTGAGAGAGAGTATTTTCAAAGTAACTGACTTACCTTCAGGTTCTACAGCTATGTAAGTTGGACGAGGATCTTGAAAAGCACGTTTTAATGGAAAGAGATTTTGAACTTGCATTCGGAAAATACATCCTTCAAAACCTTTTCCAAGTGGCATTGTTTCTGTAAAGAAAACAGTAGAATTTTTAAAGCTAAATGGTATATTATTGATGGTTACAGATTAATGTTCTGTAAGACTCAAATCATATAATATTAATAGATAAGAAATGCAATGATGTCTGACTGACATAATATATTGTTAGATGTATGAGAAATGTTTTACAATATGATTGATGTAACTGAGTTCTTTCTGTTCTTATTTTTGTTTTGAGAAATTTAAATAATATTTTCTTCTTGTAAATGCACTGACAACCAACTCTCAACTAATAAAAGAGAGCAACAAAATTCAGACTATAAAGAATAATTAACATCATTCTTTGACTTACAACTATTAATGAGTGACAGTTTAGCTACTAAGAGAGGATGCATCTCCTCACTACACATTTGCAAAAGAAACATCAACAAAAGGGCCACAGAACCATATTGTCATGTGGTATATACAAAATAGAATGAAAAGCAAGATTGGACTTTTGTAGCAATCATAAGCTGTACAACTTGTAAAAGATTCATTTTGCTTTTACAGCAACATCTTTCCCTCCTGTAATGGATTGGATTAGACTTCTGGAGGTAGTATTCTTTGGCCAGATGCACTTCTTGATGTCAACTCTTACATGTTTTTCAAATAAGATACTTTTACTAATGGTGTTTACACATTGGAACTTACTACTGAAGTAGTAAATGATAAAAGTGAATTTAAATAAATTTATCAGTGCAAAAAAAACAAAAAAAAAAAGAAACACACTTCTTCCACATTAATATGTAACATGGGCTTCCAT
This sequence comes from Octopus bimaculoides, assembly GCF_001194135.2. Lineage (NCBI taxonomy): Eukaryota > Metazoa > Mollusca > Cephalopoda > Octopoda > Octopodidae > Octopus > Octopus bimaculoides. The sequence goes on from NC_068983.1 coordinate 92,945,122, forward strand.
ACAGTTTCCAACAACCAAATTTCACTCATAAGGTATCAGTCAAACTAAGGTTATGGCAGAAGACACTTGTATATGATGCCATGCAGTGGGAATGAACTCACAACCCTATGGCTACAAAGTAAATTTCTCAAACATGGTTGTGCTTGCACCTAAAGACTGAAATGTTAAAATACTGTTTGGCTGATATTAAAGATATTTGTGTGTGAGAAATGTGAGAATAATAATGGAATGATAATTTGCAATGGAAAGCATCAAATTTGCTGTCAAACATAGCTTCATAACAGTTCACAAACAATATGGTTAAATGGTTGAAGAAGTGATAAAGTTCATTATTTATGGAACATAGCAAACATGAGAGAAGCACTAATAAAATTAAAGTGATCTACAAAGAATTACAGAACATTCTTACTTATATTAACATAAGCACCAATTTGATTATGTTTGAAAGCAAAACTGAAAGAAAAAATATAAAGGCACTAAAAAATTTTTTATGAAAACTATAATAAAGAACTTGTTATGGACAGAGATAATGAAATAATGACTGTATAATAAATATTTGAAGAAATGTTAAATTAAAGTGTTAAAGCCTGAAAAGAGCCATTTAGTTAATGCATAAATTTACTTAGGTAACACAAACCATTGATACTGGAATGATTTTGTGTTGCATATTCTCCTATTTGTTTCAATTTACATATCTACACAACAGTTTCACACACAAAAAAGGTGATCTTCATTCTAACAGTTGATTCAATAATTTGTACAACATACAACTTTATCTTGAAAAGAAAACAAATGTACAAATATTTATTATGATTTACTCAATAGTGTTTTTCTTATGAAAGAAATAAAGGCAGTGTAAACTCTAAACATGAAACTATAAATGTACAGGGTACATCTATTGATTGATAATTATTGCTTAGCCCCAAGTCAGCTCTGATCTAGAAAACTCATGATGAAATATATAGTACCCATGACCAACCTATCATTTACTTTTCAAGCATAGTGTACATCAGACTAAATTAGCAAGTGTATCTTTAAAAAAATGGTAGAGTGTAATATGCAGGAGATTTTGGCTTCAAAGAAAAAGGATGTGAGAGTCATGTTTGGAATGCAGGATGATTATGTTTGGAATGATCTTAAAACAAAGAGAAAAACTGGTTTATTACAGTTGGAATACTTTTCAAACAAAAGACATGATGACAGTAAGAACACTTTTGAAGAAAAGGCAGAATGGTAACAATAGAGACACCTTAAATAAAAACACTAGAAGCATTTATATGGAGTAATAATCAAAAAGAGCTAGACTAACTGAAGAGTAAAGAAGAGAAGAAGGATTAGCAGACAACCAACCTGAAATCTTTTGGGTCATAAAGATTATAGAAAGTTGAAACAGAGACAGAACCAATTAAACTGAGGCTGACAAACTTTAGTGTATTATTGCCGTATTTTGCATTTTACTGAATTATTTTATGTTTTGCACCTTTACAGTGTTTAAAACAGTTTAACTTAATACTTTCATGCTTTAATGGTCTTGCAATTTTTTATTTTTACAGAAGCTTGATCTATTCTTAAATAAGTTTTTAAAAAAAGCAAACAGAATAAAATGATTCAGAGACAACATTCATTTCAAAATACAAAAGGTTAAGGAGTTTTAAGAACTAGAAATAAATATGTTGTTGGGGAAAGAAATAGTATTATTTTTTTTTACATCTGGCAAGTACAGGAGTTGACTCTGGACATTACTGAAGTATGCCCTCTTTGTTCTAGCTGAAGTAGTGATGAATGAAATGAAGTAAATATGCAAAACTGCAAATATTGGAAGAGTAAAAAGAGTTCATTAATGGTAAAATGTATTTGCAGAAATAATATTTCTTGGTTTGCATCAGTTACTTTGCTCATAGCTAAACTATCTTCAATTTATAGCTATTGTACTACATACTTACTTTTTAACAACATTCTGGGGAACAAGGTCCTCTTTTCAGGAAAATAACAAAAAATTATACAAAGCTGGTCTATTATTTGGAAAGAGAATCTATATAAAAAATAGTTAAGTAAAATTAGTGGTTGGTTTTTGAATTAGCAAATTAACGAACTTATTGAAAGACAGCTTCAACTAAAAGTAACTTAAACTAAAACCTAGAACATATATACAGATTAGTCTATAGAACACAAATCCATATTAGTTACTCATAATGCCATTAAGTTTATTTACATAAAATTTTTAACTTTTGTATTTTCCTCACAGAACCTCTCACTTAGTAGCAACTACTTAATTTACCCTATTTAGATAGTATTAGTAATGATTTCCTTCAACTTAGTACAAGGAAAGTTCTTGAAAGAAATCCTATTGAATCAAACATAGCATCTGTTAATTTTTTCATCAAATCTGTAACAGTAAAAAGTAGAGTCCCACTAAGTATGACTTGATCTCAGACAAAAGTAAAAACTAAACATTTAGTTTGATACCACATAGTCTGATTCATCTCTATCAGCCATACATATTGTCTATATCAAAATAGGTTATTATCATGACTCTTTGATTGGTCTCTATTTTTTTGTCTATAAAAGAAATATTATTGGAAGTCTCTTCTTTACAATTTACTCTTAGATTCATATTTCCAAGGATATTATGTGAACTCTTATGGCAATTGTGTTCCTCTCAGTTAAATTCATGACAGAAATATCTACAGTTTATTATATCAATAAATGTGATTGACTGAAAGAGGGAGAAGGGGGTGGAAAGAAAGACAGACAGACACTATCTTAACTGTCTTTGTGGATGAGTGTTAGCAACTGTGTGTGTGAATGTGTGAGAGTGAGTGTATATAAATGCATGTGTGTCAGAGTATGTATAAGTACATGAGCATGTGAGAGACAATGAGAAAAAAAGTGTAATAGTGAGCGTGTATGAGTGTGAGTATGTATGTGATCAAGCGTGTGGGAGCATGAGATAGTGAGTGTGAGCAAGTATGTGTAAGTCTAAGTGTGTGCAAAAGTGTGAAAAGGTGCACAAGCACATTTGTGAGTGAGCAAGCATGTTAATGTTGAGCAAGTGTGCTTTTGCGTATGTTTGAATGTGAGTGAGTAATGTTTGTGCCTCAGTAATACTCAGAATTATACAGTTGATCTGTCTGAAACTATCCTATTTAGTTCAAATGATAAAAGTGAATTTAAATAAAATTATAAGGTGAGACAGCAAGATTATTATTAAGCATGCATTACACCAACTTTTTTTCTCTCTCTCATATATACTGCCCCC
>NC_068983.1:92948406-92972380 GCF_001194135.2 Octopus bimaculoides
CGACATAATATGTATGCATGTGCATGCATGCAAATATACATGCATAACAATGTCAGAAATATATAGTTCACATGATATTTCCTGATTATAATGATACAGCAAATGCAAATACAGAGATAAAGATCTGAATAAATATTGATGTATTTGATCAATTTATTTACACTTAGAGTGAAATTTTAAGGGAAAACAAAAAGCAAAAACAGTGGATGTGGGTCCACACAGTCCTTTCAACCAAAGCTGAACTTTACAACATCCTGCATTGTTAAGAAAACTGTCAAGACAGTGGTTTGATCATGAATTTAGAAGAGTTTGCTTGTAAAATAGTAATTCAAGATCTCTGAGATTGCCTGATAGGCATCTACAGATAGTAACTACTTCATAAAAAAAAAAGAAGAAAAATCATAATTATGGATAATATATAGATCAATATTTAAATCCTGATGAGGTCAACTTTGCCCTTCATCATTCTCAGGATATCAATAAAATAAAGTACTGGGGTTGATTTAATTGACTATAACCTACTAAACAGTTACGACCTTGTGCCAATACTAGAAATAAATATTATAGTTATTGCTACTAAATCTCTCTCTCTCTCTCTCCCCCTACCTTCCCGCATATATGTGTGTTTCAATTTACAAAAGGGAGAAAAAAAACATAGACAATGCATGCAACAAAGTTTATTAATTTATTTGAAGCTGGGGGTTTCCCTTTGTTGCTATACTGAGATTCATGTTTCCATGAGTCACAGAGAAGAAAAGGAGACACAAAACTCAGAACAGCAATGGATGGAAACCTCATTTTCAAATGAATTAACATTATATATTCATATACATATATATGTAACTAATCATGAACAGAGGATGCATAAACCTGTAGGTAGCAGGCATTCTATACTATCAACAAAAGATCTTATCACTATGAGATCTTTTACTTGTTTAAATCATTTGACTGCAGTCATGCTGGAGTACCGCTTTAATGGGTTTTTTAGGCTTATTCTTTGTAAGCCTAGTACTTATTCTATTGGTCTCTTTTTCCAAACTGCTAAGTTACGGGGACATAAACACATCACACATCAACATTGGTTGTCAAGTAATGGTGGTTGGGGGACAAACACAAAACTATAAATATATATACGAGGACACACAAAACTATATATATATATACGAGAACTTCTTTCAGTTTCTGTCTACCAAATCCACTCACAAGGCTTTTGTTGGCCTGAGGCTACAGTAGAAAACACTTGCCCAAGGTTCCATGCAGTGGGACTGAATCTGGAACCAAGTGGTTGGGAAGCAAACTTCTTACCATACTGCCATGCCTGTAAAACTATTTTCGTAAAAAAGATTGTTTTCAAAGAAACACACATATATATGCATGTAGAATAAATAAATGGTCAGTTGTAAGAAATATGCATATAAACAAATCTGGACACTATTAGACATATGCATGAGAGAAATATTAACATTATTGCATATTTGCATTTTTGTAAACAGCCTGTGTTTACATACATATGTACTTATAGTTATGAACACACACACACACATGTCATACATACTATACAGAGATATTTACCCCTATCCACATGTATTTTCATTATGATAGTGATAATATCTAGAAGAATCTTCTTTGCTCACCTTTGGTGAATGTAGCTTTGACCAAGAAGAATTGATGTCATCAGATGGTATCCAATGACCATTGGTTGTTTTGGCCTTGAACTATTGAAACATTCAATGATCATTGGATATTATTAATTTTTACACTCATGAAGTAAAATATCTAAAATTTAGCTAAATCATTAGTAGTAAATATAAATGCAATGTAACATACACTATTAACTCCATAAGAGAAAAAATATATATATAACATGTATTTTGTAACTGAACTTTTTGTATATGGATTTAATAACTATGCATTAAAATATAGTGATTCTTTAGTCTTTTATCCTTTTAGTTGTTTCAGTCAGTTGACTGTGGTTATGCTGGAGCACCACCTTGAAGGGTCTTTCAGTCAAACAAATTGATTGACCTCAGGACTTATTTTTTTTAAAGCCTAGTACTTATTCTATTGGTATCTTTTGCCAAACTGCTAAGTTACAAGGATGTAAACACACCAACACCGATTGTAAAATGGTGATGGGGGGACAAACACCAACACAAAGACAAGCACACACACACAGATATATAAATAAATATATGACAGGATTCTTTTCAGTTTCTGTCTACCTGGTAGTGAATATTGTACCTGTCTAATATCAAATGCTGAATTATACACTGATTTTCATACATTAATATGCCAAGCTTATACTGAATTGAAAGTAATTTTATTTTTCATTTTGCTCATATTTACATTTTCTTTTCCACATAATCAATATGTTGATATGTATTATTATTATTCAGGCATTGTTTTACTGCTAGAAGCCTTTCCAGTTGCTGACACTTAACTGCATTTCTAGTAAGGGATATCTTATTCCACACATCTTAGAGGGCATAAAGTCAGCAGATATCCCATTGAAAGGAGAAATGATAACAACGTTGCAGACTGTAGCTGAAAAATTTTCAGAGAAGTGCACATGTGAACAAAAACAAGAAAAACACAGGTACACATAACTGCACAGACACCATGGGCTTCTTTCAGTTTTTATCTAACAAATTCACTCAGCTAGGGGCTATAGTTGAAGACATTTACTCAAGGTGCTTGTACAGTGAAACTGAACTGAAAACTACATGGTTGGGATGTGAATTTCTTTATTGCACAGCCATATTTGTGCAGGCATTTGGTCTCTGTATTAAGCTTATCCAGGTTATACTTATAAGTGTGTGCATGTATGTATTAAAACATTTTGAGAATAAAAAGTAAATTATGGATTACTTTTTATCAACACATTGCTTCAAGAGCTTAGCTATTTAATCTCTCTCTCTCTCTCTCTCTCTCTCTCTATATATATATATATATATATATACACATACATACACAGTCATCCTCAAAATTATTCATACCTTTGTTTATTTTGTGAAGTTTGTTTATGTGACCAACAAGTGAAAGAATAACAATACACAATTCTTCATTTCAGGGGTATTTTATTCATGGATTTTCAAAAAATGCCATGTTCAAAATTATTCATACCCTAGGTTTACTGCGTCCAATATCTTTCTTTAATAGTCAATAGCATAGCCTATGTTTTTTATGACTGTTTCTAGATGATTCTTGTACGTGTCCACAAGCTTCCTGCATGTCTTCTGTGGGATGATGACCCACTCTTCCTTGGTGAAAGCCTCGAGCTGGGACAGGTATAAATAGAGGAAAAGTGTTCTGGTCATTCTCAGTTTCTGATCAACATGGTCAAGAAGAAGGAGCTCAGTGAGGACCTATGTCAATGTATTGTGCATGCCCACAGTGAAAGAGAGGATAAGGCCATTTCAAAGCAGAATAATGTTCCTGTAGCAATTGTCCAGAGCATAACCAACAAGTACAAGAGGTTTAACATTATTAAAACCTTCAGTGGGTGTGGCAGCAAACATAAAGTGTCTCCCAAACTTGCCTGGAAAATCTGCTAGGAGGTCAACAACAACCCATAGACCACAATGAAGGTCCTAATTGAAACTCTTAACTAAGCAGGGATGAAAGTGTCATAGTCCACCATTGAGTGAGTTTTGCACAGAGGAGGTCTCCATAGACATAGGCCTCAGAAGATGCTGCTGCTCAGGAAGAAACATCTGAAGGCTCGTCTGGTCTTTGCTAGAGGTTATCTGAAGCAAGATTCCAGCTTTTGGTCAACCATCCTGTGGTCTGATGAGATGAAGTTGGCCATATGGGTGTTGAATACGTCTGGAGGAAGAAAGGAGGAGCATACAAGTCAAAGAACAGTGTGCCCACTGTCAAGCATGGTGGTGGAAACAATGTTATGGGGATGCTTCTCTTCCAGTGGTACGGGGAACCTTGTCAAAGTCCAAGTAATCATGAAAAAGGAGGATTACATCAGGATCCTTGATGAAAACGTGAAGGAATCTGCTGAGAAACTTCAACTCAGCCACAACTGGAAGTACCAGCAGGACAATGATCTGAAACATACCACCAAAGTAGTGAAGAAATAGTTCAAGGACAATGACGTCAATGTCCTAGAATGGCCAAGTCAGAGTCCAGACCTGAATCTGATTGAGAACTTGTGGCAAGACTTGAAGACCAGAGTGAACTCACTTTATTTGCCGGGTCTTCTCAGTCACAGCATATCTCCAAAGGTCTCGGTCTTTTGTCATTGCCTCTGTGAGGCCCAACGTTCGAAGGTCATGCTTCACCATCTCATCCCATGTCTTCCTGGGTTTCCCTCTACCCCAGATTCCTCCCACTGTTTGAGAGTGGCACTTCTTCATACAGCTCTCCTCATCCATCCATAGTACATGACCATATCAATGCAAACGTGTCTCTTGCACACCAGATCCAATGCTTCTTATGTCCAACATTTCTCTCAGGGCGCTTACACTCTGTCGTGTGCGCACACTGACATTACACATCCAGCAGATCATGCTAGCTTCCTTTCTTTTGAGCCTACACATGTCTTCAGCAGTCACGGCCCATGTTTCATTGCCGTGAAGTATGGCAGTTCACACACATGCATTGCACAATCTATCTTTTACTCTGAGCGAGAGGCCCTTTGTCACCAGCAGAGGTAGGAGCTCTCTGAAGTTTGCCCAGGCTATTCTTATTCTAGTGGTAACACTCTCTGAGCATCCACCCCCACTACAGACTTGGTCACCTAGGTAGCAGAAGCTATCAACTACTTCTAGTTTCTCCCCCTGGCATGTGATGGAATCTGTTTTCTGAGCATCTGTACTGTTTATTGCCCCTGTGCATCTGCCACACATGAAAGCTATCTTCCCGGTTTATCTTCCTCTGATGTTGCTGTACCTCTTATATGTCCATAGCTTACACTGGATACATCTTATGGAGTTTCTACCTACACTTTTTCTACAGAATGAGCAGGGCCACCTACCTGAAGGGGTGTGTGATGTGTTCATCTTCCTACTTACTAGAACTTTGGTCTTTGTGACATTGACTCTGAGGCCCTTCGATTCTAAACCTTGCTTCCATACCTGAAATTTCTTCTCTAGTTCTGATAGTGATTCTGCAATGAGGGCCAGATCATCAGCATAGAGGAGCTCCCAGGGGCAACCTGTCTTGAATTCCTCTCATTGCCTGGAGGACTATGATGAATAAGAGGAGGCTGAGGGCTGATCTTTGGTGGACCCCTACTTCTACCTGGAATTCTTCACTATACTCACTGCCAACCCTAACCTTACTAATGGCATCTCTGTATAGGACTTGTACAGCTTTTATTCTTCAATCCCCAGTTTCCGCATCACCCACCAGATAAAGGATTGGGGCACCCTGTCAAAGGCTTTCTCCAAATCCACAAAAGCCAAGTATAGGGGTTTATCTTTGGCTAGGTATTTCTCCTGCAGCTGCATACTAGGAATGTAACATCAGTGGTGCTCCTACCTGGCACAAAACCGAACTGCATCTCATCTAAGCAGACTCTTTCCCTAATTAGTTGGGCTATGACCCTCTCCGTGACCTTCATCACCTGATCCATCAGTTTGATTCCCCTGTTGTTATTTCTATCTAAAGCATCACCTTTACCCTTGTAGCAGTTGACTATGGTGCTGCTATGCCAGTCATTGGGTATGACTCCATCATGAACTACCTGGTTTACAATGCTGATGACTAGTCTATAGCTCACACCACCAGATGTGTTAAGCATCTCAGCAGTGATTCCTGATGGACCAGGGGGCTTTTACTGGCTTCATACCCTTAATTGCTTTATCTACCAGGGTGCTGTCTATTCGGATAGCTGGTCCCTCTACTGGGTCAACATTTGGCAGGCTCTCCTCTCCTCCCATTCATTTTCCACATTCAGCAGTCTTTCATAATGGCTTCTCCAAGCCTCTTTCTTTTCCAAATCATTAAAAGCAAGTGCACCATCATCTATGCAGACACATTTCTCTCCTGTGACATCACGGCCTAGTGGTTAGGATGCTGCACTCCCAATTGCAAGATTATGGTTTTGATTTCCAGACCATTTGTGTACTGCGTTCTTGAGCAAAATACTTCATGTAGTTCCAGTTTACTCAGTAACCCTGCAATGGACTGGCATTCTGCTCATGGGGAATGTTGACCTGCTTGCTAAACCAGTGGGGTGGTATAATTTGAAAGCTACAACAAAGCAAGGAAGTACATTGTGTATAACAACATCTGATAGTCAGGTTGATACAGTGACACATACACACATAAATACACACACACACACAAGGAATACTTAAATATTACTTCATGTTGATCTTACTATCTGGTAAGAGATAAATATTACTTAATAAACACAATATATGTATTTATGTCTTACTATCAGTTTCATGTGATAAGAGCATGCCAGAGAGTATATTTTAACATGTCTGGTGCCCTAGCACAATCTTCAGGCATTGCCCACAAACCCAACTTAATAATAATGTTGAATGTGCACAGTCTTTCACACTTCACAAATTGAACAAAAGTATTGTATCTCAGAGACCTTTGCAATCAGACAAAAGATAATATATACAGCACTAAGTGAAACACACTTAACTCCAGGCATATTGGATGCAGAAGTACATATGCTAGGTTATGTTCTACACAGAACTGACTGCAGGATATGGGACAAGGAGTAGCACTCTTCATCTGTGAAGATCTAGTAATAAATGTCCTCCTCTCCTACTCAAACACAGTGTACAATATACTAATAATGCATGTGATTGACCTCAATTTGATCATAAGCATTACCTACCATCCTCCTGATGTAGCTAACCATGGAGGTCACTTTAGGGATGCTTTGTCAAACCCTAAGTGAGGCCAATCTGCAGGCCACTGTACTTTTAATAGGCGACTTTAATTTCCCTAATTTCAGCTGGCTTGATGGCTATATCCGACTTAGAACTAAACAACCAAACAGGAAAGCATGAATGATCTCCTTTATACCACTAAAGACTTCCTCATGCAACAAGTCATTACTTCTCCAACTAAGGGGAATAACATACTTGATTAATCTTTACCACTAATACTAACTTCATTCACAATGTTCATTTCAGGTCATTCCAACAGCTATTTCTGATCACAACATTATACAATTATCTGTATATGGTTTAAAGAGGGAAACACATATAAATAATATCGAATATGATTCACCTCACATGAACTTGAATTTCAGGAAGGCCAGGTGGAAGGAAAAAAAAAAAAAAAAAAAAACTTCAAAACAAACTGGTTTCATCATATTGGCAACCTCAATCTTAATAAAGATAGAAGTTTCTGTAGAATCAAAATCTGTTGAAAACATCACCATATAACTTGCCTATTCCTACAAAAACTTGGTTCCAAAGATTGATGGATACTAATGTGTAACAGAACCAAACAAACAAAACAACCAAAAAATACCAAGCTCCTTCAAGAGATGAGATTGTGAAAAATGCAAGAAAATAAAAAAACATTGAACAGTACCTAAAAATATTCTATGAAAAAGAAACTTTTCTGAAGGAACACCAGGCAGTGGAGAATATAAAGTTTAATCCCAAATTCTTTTCCCATTTTGTTAAACAAAAACCATCTACACATAACCAGATTAGCTCTCTAATGGACCAAAATGGATCATGTACTGATGATTGATCACAAACATGCACACTCTTGAGTCACCAATATGATAGTGGATTTTTCCAACATGTAAGTAACAAAATAGTACAAAATTCCAACAAATTCTTTGGTCCCAGAATTCTACTGCAGAGACATGTCTAAAAATTAATGATATTACAAAAGAAGATATACTTGCAGCTATTAAGGACCTACATTCAAACTCAGCATTTGGATCAGCTGACCTTCCAGCCATATTGTTAAAAACATGCAAAAACAGCCTCACCAAACCATTAAAAATGCTATTTCAAAAGTTGCTAGATACTGACATATTCCCAGAACTACTGAAAGATGCAAAAGTAACATCTATACACAAAGGAAGTAGCAGGGCTGAAGCTTGACAAAGTTGTTTGTCACAACTATTACAGCACCATAACACTATCCTCAATAATCTCGAGGGGAATGAATATTGAATGTACATACCTTGATTTTGCTAAAGTGTTTGACAAGACTGATGATGGAATCATCTGTTATAGGCTAAGGGAAAACTTGGAGAATGGCTCATTGACTTCTTATGGATGTAGGAATTAATCTGTTGTTGCAAACAGCTTTCTGTCTGCAAATGTTATATCTTCACTACACTATATTAAATAAGAATTCATAGCCCTTTACTTGTTCTAATCACAGAGAACTACCACTATTATTACTACTACAACTGAGGTGGTGAGCTGGTAGAATCGTTAGCACGCTGGGCAAAATACTTAGTGATATTTTGCCTGTCTTTACATTCTGAGTTCAAATTCTGCCGAGGTTGACTTTGCCTTTCATCCTTTCAGGGTTGATAAATTAAGTATCAGTCAAGTACTGGGGTCACTGTGATTGACTTACCCCGCTCTGCACAAATTTCAGGTCTTGTGCTTATAGTAGAAAGAATTACTACAACTACTACTGGTACCTATACATCTACACACACACATGCAATATTTATGATATATATCGTGATGTCGTGGGAGAGAAATGTGTTTGCATGGATGATGGTACACTTGCACTAAACGAGGCTGCAAAGAAAGAGGTTTAGAGATGAATGGGAGAAAGAGAGTCTGCCGAATGTCGACCCAACAGAGGGACCAGCTATCCGAATTGACAGTACCATGGTAGATAAAGCAATTAAGAGTATGAAGACAGGGAAAGCCCCCGGCCCATCAGGAATTACTGCAGAGATGCTTAAAATATCTGGTAGTGTTGGCTATAGCCTAGTCACTCGTATTGTTAACCAGGTGATAAACGAAGGAGTCATACCCAATGACTGGTGTAGCAGCACCATAGTTAACTTCTACAAAGGTAAAGGTGATGCTTTAGACACAAATAATTACAGAGGTATCAAGTTGTTGGATCAGGTAATGAAGGCCACGGAGAGGATAATAGTCCAACTAATTAGGGAGAGAGAGTGTAAGTTTAGATGAGATGCAGTTTGGGTTCGTGCCAAGGAAAAGCACCACTGATGCTATATTTCTGGTAAGACAGCTGCAAGAGAAATACCTAGCCAAGGATAAATCTCTGTACCTGGCTTTCATTGACATGGAGAAAGCCTTTGACAGGGTCCCTCAATCCCTTATCTGGTGGTCAATGAGGAAACTAGGGATAGAAGAATGGTTAGTGAGAGCTGTGCGAGCCATATACAGAGACGCTGTCAGTAAGGTGAGGGTTGGCAATGAGTACAGTGAAGAATTCCGGGTAGAGGTAGGGGTCCACCAAGGTTCTGTACTCAGCCCCCTCCCATTTATATTAGTCCTCCAGGCGATAACAAAGGAATTCAAGACAGGATGCCCCTGGGAGCTCCTCTATGCTGACGACCTGGCACTAATTGCTGAGTCACTATCAGAACTAGAGAAGTTTCAGGTGTGGAAGCAGGGACTAGAATCGAAGGGCCTTAGAGTCAACCTAGCTAAAACCAAAGTCCTAATAAGTAGAAAGGTAGACAAAACACAAACCCCTTAAAGTAGATGGCCCTGTTTGATCTGTAGAAAAGGTATAAGATGTATCCAGTGCAAGCTATGGACGCATAAGAGGTGCAGCATTAGCAAAGGCAGGTTAACTAGGAAGTTAGTTTTTGTATGTGGCAGATGTTCAGGTGCAATAAACACTGAAAATGTGCAGAAAACAATTTCTGTCACATTCCAGGGAGAAAAATTGGACGTAGTTGATAGCTTCTGATATCTGGGTGACCAAATTAGCAGTGGGGGAGGGTGCGCTGAAAGTGTAGCTGCTAGAATAAGAATAGCCTGGACAAAGTTCAGAGAGCTCTTACCTCTGCTGGCAACAAAGGGGCTCTCACTCAGAGTAAAAGGCACACTGTATGACGCATGTGTACGAACAGCCATGCTACATGGCAGTGCAACATGGGCTGTGACTGCTGAGGACATGTGTAAGCTCGCAAGGAATGAAGCCAGTATGATCCACTGGATGTATAATGTCAGTGTGCATACCTGACAGAGTGTAAGTATCTTGAGAGAAAAGTTGAACCTAAGAAGCATCAGTTGTGGTATGCAAGAGAGACGATTGCGCTGGTATGGACATGTGGCGAGAATGCATGAGGATAACTGTGTGAAAAAGTGCCATACCCTAGCAGTTGAGGGAACCCGTGGAAGAGGCAGGCCCAGGAAGACCTGGGATGAGATGGTGAAGCACGACCTCCGAACATTAGGCCTCACTGGGGCAATGACTTGTGAACGAGACCTTTGGAAATATGCTGTGCGTGAGAAGACCTGGCAAGCCAAGTGAGACCAAAATCCAAGGCCTATGCCAGGGATGTAGCCAGCCCACTTATGAGTAACATTCCTTCATTGGACACTAAACTCGGCTTGCGAAGACCTGTTGGAGCAAGTGAAAGTGAAATCGTCATGGTACCTGTACCAGTAGATCACTAAGAGCACTGTCAGAGCGTGATCGATGCCAGAGCACCAGCTGTCTGGCTTCTGTGCCGGTGGCATGTAAATAGCACCATTTGAGCGTGATTGTTACTAACGCTGCCTTCCTGGCACTTGTGCCAGTGGCATGTGAAAAGACATTTGAGCGACTTCGTTGCCAGTACTGCTTGACTGGCTCCTGTGCAGGTGGCACATAAAATACACCATTTCGAGCGTGGCCGTTGCCAGTACCTTCTAACTGGCCTTCGTGCTGGTGGCACGTAAATAGCACCATTTGATCGTGACTGTTACCAACATCGCTTTCCTAGCACTTGTGTCAGTGGCACGTAAAAAGACATTTGAGCGAGTTTGTTGCCAGTAAAAGCACCCACTACACTCTCTGAGTGGTTGGCGTTAGGAAGGGCATCTAGCTGTAGAAACTCTGCCAAATTAGACTGGAGCCTGGTGTAGCCATCTGGTTCACCAGTCCTCAGTCAAATCGATCAGCCCATGCTAGCATGGAAAGTGGACGTTAAACGATGATGATGATGATGATATATCAGGAAAACTTGGAAGAAGATTAAGAATCTGCATAAGATGCAGTGGTTGAGCAGTCGAAATATTATACTACTGTATGCAAACTAAAGAACACAAACATTCACAATGTGCTCTGACATCTAACAATTTTCCAGTACTCCTCATTTCCGATTTTTCTCATGACAGTTAAGTAAGTATAACATGTTTAGTGGCAGATACTGTGTCCAAAAGGCTGGCTTTCTTCTAAGAGGTAGAACATATTTCAACTCTAACTTTTTAGAAATCACAAGTTAGAATATGACATGTGTATCGAGTTTGGTACTATTACATAAACATTCTAAATTGCATCCAAACAATAGCCAGTGACACAGTTTCTTTTAATCCTACTCAGTCATTGGAAATGGCAAATTGTATGTTATTTTTTTTTTTCCCCAAACCTATGGAATATGTATGTATATGGTATCAAACTCTGCTGTTTTCACCCTGTGTCTCACCCATAACTTTATGTGCACAGTCTTCTCCTTCCCACCTCAACATTGAATTTTAGAAGTTCAAACCGAACATCAAATATCAACCTCACAAGTCTAGAAGGTTTACAAGAGCTATAGACAATGCTCCTCTAATTTAAACTAAATGCTAATTAAAAACAAACAAACAAAAAACTGAAGAGTATATTGATATGGAAAAGTAAAGTCAAATGAAAATTAATTAATAAAATGGATGTGAAAATGTGAAAAAGGAAAATAATATATTAAACAATATGGCTACCTATATTGATAAATATTTCAGTGAAGAAAAAAAAAAAAAGAAGCAGAACTGTTAGATTAATAATAATTTTACAGAAACTATAGATAGACATAAATTTTTTTTGAATGAGATAGGGCAAGAAAAATTCATATCTTAATTAAAAGTTCAAAATATCTATTAATTTTATTAATAATTTGATTCAAAATGCTATAAACCTATTTAATAGCTCAAAGAAAAAGCATCTACTTAATCTTTATGGGCGATATAGCAATTATAAACTGTGGTAATGATTAATTTTCTGTAGCACTGAGTATAGCCAATGGTTTAAAAATTTGCAATAGGCAAATTTTAATTCAAAAAGTTCATTAAGGCAATCTTTAATTGATAAAGGCTTTAGGATTAAAAAATTTAAGGGAGAAGATAAATTATAATTAACTTACTTGAAAATATAATATCAAGATGCACAAATAGTAACTTTGTTAAACCTTTTTATAAACCTAGACTGGCTATGATAATCATTTCTAACCATAGAAAGGGGAAAAGATTTTGTGTAGTTAAGGTTTTGTGCTATTAGTCATAGTAGGAGGACATGGTTTGTACTTTAGCATTCAGATTATTCTGTCAAATATAATGCTTCATTAGCCACATCATTTTGAATTAATCGAGCATTATCTCATAGCTCTGAGATTTTAATGATGTGATTATTTTTAGAATGACATTGTAGGGTAATTGTGAGAGGTCAGATATGGCTGGTTTGAACATAAAACAGGTAGAATATTTGAGTAGGATATGGCTAGTTTAAATGCTAAAGAGTTAAGATGGTGAACTATTGACCACAGTAAAGTACAGTGTGTGGTTAAGGTGGTGGACTGTTGATGAATGTTGACTATAGTAGAAGTATAGTGTGTGATTAAAGTAGTGGATTGTTGACTGTAGTAGAGGTACAATGGCTTGAGATTAAAGTCCTAATGCTGACCATATGATGATAAGTTTAACTTTCACAATAGCAGTTAATAATATGGAAGGAATCGAATTGTAAAAATGAGTGTAATGAAAAATAGTAAAAGAGATCAACTAACAAGTATTAGTATATAAACAAAAACTAAATGAAAAGTGAAAAACAAAAACAAGCAAAACCTTGAAAGTGATAGGAAATGCTTCTATATAGCAGCTGCATAGTTACTTCCGCCAAGGAAGGAGGTTATGTTTTCATCGGTGTTGGTTTGTCCGTCTGGTGTAAAATAACTCAAAAAGTTGTGAACGGTATTTGATGAAACTTGCAGGAAAAGTTGGTAATGACACAAGGAACAGATGACGAAATTTTGGTAGTGATCCAGGAATTTTTATGGATTCTTGAAGGATTTTTCATTTGTTGTAACATATCTACATGAAGTAGATATGTTACGTTCTTTATCTCCCTTGAAAACATGTTCATCGTTTCCACCTAACCAATGGTTGCGTTGCCAATTCCAAAGATTATTCTCGTTTCTCTATTAGTAATTTTATTCACATATCTATCTTAAAATGAACTACTTGGTCGAGGTCTGTGGAGGATGACATGACAAGCCTTGATTATTGGGATTGACTCAAAAAGCTCAGGCTTTGTTCTCTCCACTGCCACTGTGAGCTCTATATCTTCTGTATGATGTGGAAAATATTCCATCAACATTGCCCATCTTTAAAATTTGTCCGAAGCTTGGCCCCTGTGCTATCCATCCACTACAGAAATGTTCATGTTGTATCACAACACTATGACAACTATTTCACCTCAATTGGTCCAGCTCTCTTCAACATCGTGCCAGATACACATAAAGGAGGAAAGTGACTTCACGGCATTCAAACGATCCCTAGATGATTACCTCCGACAAATACCAGATAAACCACCCACACCCAGATATGTCTATGAAAACAATAACCCTCTGCTTGAATGGGCTATGGTTCCCCAGAGCTGACTGTATATTGCTTCCAGGTGGTGCTATTAAATAAGACATCGCCTGAGTCAACTTCGGCCGAAACTTATCTAAGTAATCTAATCTATGCTGTAACCTATGAATCAAAGCATGACAACGTGGGTAGAGGCTGATATTTTAACGTTTCTGATGGTCTTAAATATAAAAAAAAATTATTAAAGATTTATATAGAACTACATTCAGAATATGTCTATAAGCTCTTGTGTTTAGACCTGGTTTCTATCCTCAAACTGTTCCGTTTTGTAGATGCAATTTTTTTTTTATAAAGAACTCCAAAATTAGAAAAATCAAAAATCTGCAACAATCTTGGTCCCATGAGTATCAGATAATGGATTTTCAACAGTGTAAAGAAACTGATTGTGGTGATCGTAGTTTTGATGGTGATTGTGATCGTAGTTTTGACGATGATTGTGGTGGAAACAGATACAGTGCTGATGATGACAATGGCCGAGATAAGAATAGGAGGAGGATAAAATAGTATTAGTGGTTATAATGGTGACAGGAGCGGTGTGATGTGTGATGCTGAGGTGATGGTGGTAATAGTGGTGTTGATGATAGTGTTAGTTGTGTGATGGTGGTATTGTAGTGGTTATACTTGTTGTGGTGGTGAAAGTGACTGTGTTATTTTTTTTTACCCCCCGCCAAGGAGGTTATGTTTTTGCTGGTATTGGTTTTGGAAATTGGGTGTTTTCAGCATGCGTGTATATGGGTGGAAATGAGCTGCTTGGCAGAGGTCTGCGCTCACTCACCATTAATTTAGCACTATACCAATAAGCATATATTTATGCTATAACTACAGTTTTCTCATCCATCTTTTCTGAGAATTTTTGCATAGAGTAATGTATGCTTCATTTGACAAAAAATTTGTCAAAGTTTACTTCAATATTTTCCTTCTCATAGTCTAATGATACAACCTTAAAAAAAATAATATAATCCATGATGGCATGTTGGAAGAAATTATTTAAAGAAATGTAATCCAAGTGGGACAATGAAATTTGAAAGTAATTTGAAGCATAATAACACAGAAATGCATGAATACTACAGTCCAGTGATGTCATTCATTCCTGATCTAGTGGTGCACTTACACCCAAATTGTTTATAAGAAAAAGTAGTTCTTCCAAGACAATTTGAGCAGCCTATAGTCTGTTTCATGTCCAAAACACACACATTTTCACACTCACGCATCATCATTTAATATCCATTTTCTCTACTGGCATGGGTTGGATTTATGTATTTATTTCAGTTTACCCTGTTCCATCAAAATGATACATATGTGCATGTTAATATATATATATATATATATATATATATATATATATATATATACACACACACACATATACATACATGAGTATTATACACACACATATATGCTCTCCCAATTACTAAATATATATTCGATAAATTTTCTTTTTCCACTATTTCCTTTTCATCTTATATAATTTCTCATATTTCTAACAACAAGCTGATCTGCACTAAACTTTGAAGTTGCAGTTATTCTTTTTATTTATTTAATATTTTAAGTGTCTACATTTTCAAACAAATACACTTTTTGATGTTTTTAACTTTAAGAACTCTTACATTTATATATATGTGTGTGTTTAATTGAAATGTACCTTTTGTTTTTATTGTCGTGATGCAATCAGGAAATACAGTTGTAAATCACTGATCCACCATACTATGCTAAATAATTCCCTTTCCAGCTGTTAGAGATGACAACAAATATGGAATACGCTCAGTATGAAGCATCATTTAGCATGTTAGCCTTTGGCAATTTATTTACGTTTCTTTTCTGAGTTGATATGTGTACTCCTTTTCCTTTTCTATTAACTATTGAAGTGCAACTGGGGCAAGGGGGATGCTCTTAAGAAAGATCTGTGAAAGTAAGTTTTAAGTTCCTGTAGAGAAAATAAATGCGAAACCAGTTAATTACCTTTTACTTATCATTCAAATTACCTCAGACCTTCAAGCTATCAGAAATGACAGAACAAGTTAAATACAAATTTAAATGTATGGAAGTACAGTCTAAAATGAAAGCTTTTCACAAGAAAAAATTTTTTTTTCAAATGTATTAATGATTAATAACATTGAAAGAAATTCTGTTTTCTCAGAGATTATACATGTAATTTATGATAGTGCGGAGTTCCATTTAAAATGTTCATCATTCTTTTTCTGAGCTTGTTAATGAGAACAGCTTTAGGTGTAGGTCTCTAATCATGTTTACCTCATACATGACTCAGAATTCAAGAAGAGCAATGAAATAACAAAATTATGCTATTCAATTGCTGTTGGTCAAGTCAATGATTTATCTAGTAGTTGTAAAATCGCCAAGATTCAATAATTATATGTGTGTGTGTGTGAGTGAATATATTTGTGTACATGCATTATCCACTTTCTTCTCCTCACTCACTGTCCATATCCTGCTTTATGCTCACCTTTTATCTTGAGTTTGCTCTAGCACTCTACCACTACCTTCTTTTATCCCCTTCTCTACTACTCCCCATCCACCCCCATATAGTGTGGGGTAGTCACGTATCTTCTCTACAACAAGACATCCGTGCTTGTCTCTCAATCATACTTCAGTCTTTAAACACACAGCATAAAGTGACCTCTCCCTCTCAAATACTATCTCCCACTCCCACATTCAGACGTGGGAGTTTTTTCCTTTTCCTCTACCCTGTTCTTTTTTCTGTCTTTCCAAATGACTCAGCAACACCACTAGTACTGGTGGCAGGAAAACAAAAAGCACTCAGTACATACTGTAAAGTGCTTGGCATTAGAAAGGGCATCCAGCCATATAAATCATGCCAAAGCTGACACTGGAACTCAGCACAGTATTTAGCATTCAGATCACTATCGACTCAGCAGTCCTTTGCTTGCAAGATCCTGTAAAACCATCCAACCCATGCCAGCATGGAAAATAGATATCAAATGATGATGATGATGATGATGATGATGATGAAAATAATGTAAAAGTACTTAATAACATATTTGTTTTAGAAGTGTTTGTCATGTGTAAGATAAACATAATTACAATCCAAGACCTAAGGCTCTTGTGCAATCAACTTTATGCTCAAGAAGACATCAGCTGACTGACAGTAAAAAAAAATGTTTCATAAAGCTTGACTATTTTAAATGTCACTCAATACTATTAGTTAACTATGTGATGTGAGATGTCAGGTATCATGCATTATACTGCAAGAAGGTCTGTCTGAAAGTTCACAAGTGGCAATCTAGGTATCTGCCAACAGGTTGAAGTTAGTTGCTTATTTTACTTGTTGTAAATGATATGAGATCTCTAGTTCATAGAGCTTTGATTCAGTCCTAACCTATTTACTGATTCTTATGATGAGTCTTATCACTGATGAGGGTTGCACTAAAAACTGTCTTTATATAGTGTATCTAGAGAAAATCAGCATGGTTGGGTTGGTTCTTGTTGAAAATATATCCACAAGAGGAATTCGAAGTACAGCTGAAAATTAATAAAATGTCAATTCTATACTATTGCAGTCAACTTGATAATCTGATATTGAAGTTGCTGATTTTTCAGAGTTTGAAATATAAGTAAAGGAGTTGTGGTAGAAGTGTTTGTTTGTAAACTACATATTCTTGGTTCAAAACTGGCAGTAAGCAGACAAATGAAGCATTCTAGAGATATCTTTGCACTGCAAGCCCAGTTATACTACCTGAATGTTTCAATCCATGTTTAAGACAAAGAAGAAAAAGGGGGAAAAAAACACCTCTGTTTCAGAGATATGGTTAATATAAGGTGACATATTGGGTAGCTGGAGTTCAGTTGTATAAGCATATTTGGCTGCTGGAACAATGCTACCATACAGTCCAGATAACTATAGCTTATGAAAACATGTTTACACTAACTCTCCTGAGTGGTATAACAGACTGATGCAGAGAACCCAGTGGTTCAAATATGGGTGACTAATAAAAAAGAGGTAGGAGTGAAGGCTTTTCATAGTTCTCTTGGCTTAACCTTATAACATTAAGAGATTTTGATGTGATTGTTTATTTTTAGAATGACATTGTAGGATAGGTGTGAGAGGCTAGATCTTGATGGTTTGACCATAAAACACATAGAATATTTGGGCTGAATATAGCTGGTTAAAATGTTGAGACTGATATGAGTAAACAGTCAGTGATATGAACAATAGTCAGTGATATATAAGTTACAGTTAGGTTTATTTTAGATGTAAATGAGGGCTGGATAATAAGTTGTAAATTTTGAGCTAATATCTACATATTCTATCAACTTAGTCATCAGTGAGCTAATGTGGGACTGCTTCTAAATGACTGCACAGCCTGTTAGAAATAGCAGCTAAATATCCTTCACTTCACATCCTGTCACCTTAAAAGATCATGAGGACATTAAATAATATAGTCCTAGATACCTATAAAAAAAGAGGATGGCCATGAATGGAATTGTCTTTGATCTTAGGTTTGCTGGGACTAAACAAACACAGTTAATGGGATGGATAAAGAAATTTGGAACAATTTAATATTTTCCAAGAGCTTTAAGAAGCTTTATGAAGGATAGGATTTTATTATTTGCATTTTTCCCTTTTAGAACTTCAATTTTTCTGTTTACATACATTAGAAAAAAGAGGTAAATCACTTCTTTCTCCTGACATTCTGTTACCATGTAGCAAGATATTCTTGGAATTACATTACATTGCAAAGATAATTATCAGCAATCCTTAATGACAGTTTTAGTACCCTTACAACCTTATTATACAAGAAGATATTTGTTCTTACATAAGCGAAGTAAAGAAAGCTGTTAACAATAGTAAAAATTGACAAACTATTAGAATTTTGTGTATTTCTATATTTGCATAAAAAATGTTCAAAATAAGTAAGCACTTCCAAAGATATAGCAGAATTAAAATCATGATCTTGTGGTAAATAGCGTAGTATCTTAAACTCACAACCTCTCTACCTTAATTGGCATTAAAAACAAATTAAGATTTTTCTCATCTCATTGATTTCTGTTAAAATACAAAAATCTTCATAAACATTTTTGTATTTTTTTTTAACTGACTAATGTTCACATGGACAAGAATTGTATTCACAGATTCACTCATTTAATGGGATGATAAATGATCATGCTTGAAACTGAATTGGCTAGGCATAAAAAGGAATAAATAAGAACACTACCATCAACACTAACTACAATAACAACAATAAAAACAAAAACGATGATGATGATGAAAAATCAAATAATTTTTCGTAGCTATCATCATCACATCATGAAAATCATTATTATTTCTATCATCATTATTACTTAATCTGATAAAATTAAATTTCATCCTGTGAAAGAAAAACAGAACTAATAGCTGCAACAAATTACATATCAGTGTCAGAGGCTCTCATCATTATAACTCAGAATCTAATGTGAAATGAATAAACTATAATTTTGTGGTATAAAATAAGAATAAGAATTGAAGGGCATGAGATTAGATATGCTGAAAATAAATGGTATAATGGCTTGGAGGTTAACAGGTTACAGTACTGAACACATGGCTGAGAGTTCAAACTTTACTACAATTACAGTACTATATTTTGTACAGTGTGGTATCTTAACTCTCATGTTTCTGTTTCCTTGGATGATAGTAGAATAAAAATTATAAGCAGCTATAAGAATAACTGAACTATTAAATACAAATGTCCATATAAAATTTTATTCCATCTATCCATGCTGGTATAGAATGATGGATATAAAGCATTAAGAAAATAGTGCTGATCTGATAATATGTTTTGAATCTTCAATGAAAATATATGCTGCCAAATGTTCTGAGTCAATCTGAAATGAAGGTACAATTACATCAACCACAGTACTTGACTGTTACTTATGTTATCAACTTTAGAGGAATAAAGGCTAAGTTGACCACAGCTGGATTTGAACTCAGAATATAAAGAACTGGAACAAAAGCCGCAAGACAGTTTATCTGAAGCTCTTGTGATTCTGTCAATCTATTGTCCTAATAACAATTATTTCCAACACTGGCACAAGGTCAGAAAATTAGGTTGTGGGGGAGCAATTCTTGTATTAGCAACTCTTGTATCAGCTGGTATTTTATCAGCCCTAGAAGGATGAAAGGAAAAGTTGACCATGATGGGATTTGAACTTAAAATAAAGTGCTGGAACAAACATCATAAAGAATATTGTCCATCACTTTAACAATCTTGCTAAATCAATGTCCTTGATGATAATAGTCCTTTCTCCTAAAGGTACAAGGCCTGAAATTTTGGGTGAAGGGACTAGTTGATTACTTCGACCCCAGTGTTTCACTGATACTTAAGTTATTGACCTTGAAAGGATGAAAGGTAAAGTTGACCTCAGTAGAATTTGAACTCAGACAAAATACCACTAAGCATTTTGCTTGGCATGCTAACAAGATGAAGAACAAAAAATAAACAATCGGAAAATGAAAACAATGCATGGGCAACACCTCAGGGAAATAGAAGGGAAAAACAAGACCAACACCTGGAAATAGCTAAGAAAAAGTGATCTGAAAGGATGCATTGAGGCACTGATGTGCAATGCCCAGGAACAAGACCTGAGAAATACTTACACTAAATTCCAAATACATAAGAGAGTGGATCACCCCTTTGTAGGATGTATGGCAGCAAAAATGAAACCATCTCACATATTGTGAGTGAGTGTAGTAAGCTGGCCCAAAAACTCTACAAAGGGAGGCATGATATTGTAGCTAAGTTTATTTACTGGAGGCTGTATGAAAAATACAGTCTGGGCACAATACAGAAATGGTACAAACATAAACTAGAGGGCACCACTGAGAACAATGAATATAAGATCTTGTGGGATTTTAAAATCCAATGTGACTCCCCAATCGATGCTTGGAGACCAGACATTGTTGTGGCAGATAAAAGAAAAAAGGAAACCAAGATTATAGATACTAATATACCTGGGGATGCATGCATAGATGACAAAGAGCTGGAAAAGATGGGAAAATACAGACTACTAAAAGATAAGTTGCAAGAATGTGGGCAATGAGGAGTAACTGTTATCCCAGTAGTTGTAGGGATACTTGGAGCACTATCAACCAAGTTCGAGAAATTGGAATTGACATGAGGGCAGAGCAGGCCCAAAAAACTACTCTACTGGGGGACACCTAGGATTCTGAGATAGGTGTTTGGGTGTTGGGTGTCTTCCACAATAAGTTAACATCCAGGTATCAAAGCTTATAATTTGTTGAAAGAGACCCTGTGAGACCTCTGACAATAGGTTACTGCCTGCTCTCAAAGAATCAAGGAGAGCAAGTAAGACAGAGTTCTGAGAAGTAAAATAATAATAATAATAATAATTCTTTCTACTATAGGCACAAAGCCTCAAATTTTGGCGGAGGGAATTGTCAATTACATTAACCCCAGTGCTCAACTGGCACATACTTTATTGACCCCAAAAGAATGAATGGCCAATTTGGCATTGGTGGAATCTGAACTCAGAATGTAAAGCTAGAAAAAATAATAATAATAATAATAATAATATAGATATGACAGATTAGCTTGGGAGGTTAAGCAGTTGTGGTTGATGAAAAAGGTGGTAGTAGTACCAATAATTATTGGAGCCCTGGGAACAGTGAGCAAAAATCTTGAGAAGTACATGGAACAAATAGGGGCTGCAATAAGGGTGGAGCACTTTCAGAAAACAGCACTGCTTGGAACCACTCGAATACTCTGGAAAGTGCTCAAAAAATAAGAGGTGTTACCTTAGTTCACTGGTAGCGAACAGCTGACACTGTAGTACATCTCCAGCATTAGAAGCTGTGTAAAGGCAATAATAATAATAATAATAATCCTTTCTATTAAAGGCACAAGGACTGAAATTTGTGGGGAGGGGACTAGTCAGTTACATTGACCCCAATGTTTCAGTGATACTTAATTTCCTGACTTTGAAAGGATGAAATGCAAAGCCAACCTTAGCAACAATTGAATTCAGAACATAAAGGCTGGTAAAATGCCACTAAGTATTTTGCCAGGCGTGCTAACGATTCCGCCAGCTTGCCATCTTTGTAGTAGAAGTGGTAGTAATAATAATAATAATAATAATGATTTCAAATTTTGGTACAAGGCCAGCAATTTTGGGAAGCGGGTAATTCAATTTCATTAACATCAGTACTTGGCTAAAGCGAAATCAACCTCAGTGGAATGTGAACTCAGAACATAGAGATGGATGAAATGCCACAAATTATTTTGTCAGGAATGCTAATGATTCTGCTATTTTGCCACCTTTGTAGTAATAATAGTAGTAATAATAGTAGTAATAATAACCCCAAAAGTATGAAAGGCAAAGTCAAACTTGGTGGAATTTGAACTCAGAGCAGATTGACGGGCGAAATACTGCTAAGCATTTCGTCCAGTGTGCTAATGATTCTGCTAGCTTGCTGCCTTAATAGTAATAATGATAATAATAATAATAATAATAATAATAAGAAGAAGAAGAAGAAGAATCCTTTTTATTATAGGTACAAGACCAGAAATTTTGGAGGAGTAGAGAACTGACTACCTTGACCCCCTGTGCTCAACTGGTACCTATTTCATCAACCCTGAAAGGATAAAAGGTAGAGTTGACCTCGTGGAATTTGAACTCAGAATGTAATGATGGATGAAATGCCACTAAGCATTTTGTCTGGCATGCTATTGATTTTGCCAGTTAGCTGTCTTTATTGTTATAATAATAATAATAATAATAATATAATGGTCTCAAATTTTTCCACAAGGGCAGCAATTTTGGGGGAGGGGATGAGTCGATTACAACAGCCTCAGCCTACAACTGGTATTTATTTTATTGACCCTGAAAGGACGAAAGGCAAAGTTGACCTTGGTAGAATTTGAATTCAGAACATAGCAACAGGCGAAATATTGCTAAGCATTTCGCCCAACATGCTAACAATGGCATATGGAAAGTATGTGAATTCATTATTGACAAAGTAAGAACTATAGATACACAAATATTTTTAGAAAAAATATAAAAATACAATTTTGCTCGATGGTTTCGTGTATGATGATATCCATGCACTAAACTACCATGTGATATATTCTAGATGTTGATAATTACAGACATGATATTGTATGTATGTATGTATGTATGTATGTATGTATATATATAATTATATATATATATGTATGTGTGTGTATGTGTGTGTGAGTGTGTGTGTGTGTGAATATGTAGATGTGTATGGCTGTAAGTGCATTGTGTATATATATATATGTGTGTATTTGCATGTGTGTGTCTGTACGTACGTATATGCGTGTGTGTTGTGCGTATGAATGTGTGTGTGAGTGTGTGTATTTGAGTGTGTGTATGTGAGCATGTGTATGTGAGTGTGTGTATGTGAGTGTGTGTATGTGAGTGTGTGTATGTGAGTGTGTGTATGGGAGTGTGTGTGTGTGCTTGTACAAATACACGCATAAGTATGAACTGCTGTAAATGCATTGTGCATATATATATGTAATTGCGTGTGTTTGTGCGTATGTGCGTGTGAATGTTTGTGATTGTGTCCAAGTAAATGCGTAGATGTGGACGGTTGTAAGTGCCTATATGTAAATGGATATCTGTGACTATATTTTTGTACGCATATTTATAGTGCCTGTGCATGTGGTAAATATGTATGTACAGGTGTATATTTCTGGATGCGTATGCGCATAAGCACTTTAAGTGTGTGAGTATTTGTGTTTATATGCTCATATATGTGTGAAAAAGAGGCGGAGAAAATTACTTTGGGATATCTTGGCAATGCAATGCAATAATTTATTTAAAAAAAGGCTACCTTGCAGCTCTCTTAGGATAGCGTTTACTGCACACGTATATTAGAGTACATGTATCTACCTATCAACCATCTACACCTGCAGTCATTTATCTACATGTAGTAATACTCTGTTACTCACTTCTCTTTCTTTGTTTCTGTCGCTTTCTCATTCTCTGTCTATCTCTTTCTGTAAGCGTGTTTATGTGAGTATGTAGATACGTACGTATTCGTGCATATGATATATAAACTTACATAAGTAAACAGGAGCGCATACCTTCACAAACAGTGCATAAGATATGAAATATAAAGATATAATATATATATATATATATATTATATATTATTATTATTATTATGATTGACCGTTGACTGGACACTATTCAATTTT
>NC_068983.1:92972480-92978841 GCF_001194135.2 Octopus bimaculoides
TATATGTCTGTACTGTAAGAACATTCATATTTGAATAAACTGAGTTATGATACCCAACTAGGTTGAAATCACAAGACATCAGACTGGTTATAGGATCTGCAGATTCTTTCCAAGGGCAAAATCATAATGGGTTGTTTCAATTAAAGTGAAGAATATATTCACTATTGTTATGTCTGTCTGTCTCTCTGTCACATGAATATTAAATGATCAGTGTGATGAAAATTATAATTAAGATGAGAATAATGACCATGATAGGAGTAATGTGATGAGAACAAAGACTGTGATGAAAATAATTATAAAAATGATGACAGCAATGATAATAATGATCATTATTATATGATCACAATCATGAGATTAAAAGCAAAGGAAGACATAAATTAGAAAAACCATACATATATATTTCTAATCTTGTCAGTGTAGTAGTTCACAAGTAAGAATGAACTCAATATTAAAAACAGAATATTGTATACTTAGATTCATTTGTATTCTTAGAACATCGACACAGTGATTTCTTCTCTGATGAAGTTTAATGAATCCATGTTTTACTGAATCACAGTGACCATGATGTAAGCATATGAAGAGAGAGAGAGAGAGAGAGAGAGAGAGAGAGAGAGAGAGAGAGAGAGAGAGAGAGAGAGAGAGAGAGAGAGAGAGAGAGAGAAAGAGATGTAAAATATTCTGAGATAAAAATTGATAAAATCTTTTCTGTTTACTGTTCTTTATATCTTTAAGCCTCTCTCTCCACTTATTTATGTTGCTACAGTTTAATTAAAGTGACATATTTACAAACATTTAGACATACAGAAGCCCATCAGCCTGCACAGCACCTACACCCACACACTAACAGAAATAGCATCTCTAACACTTTCATCCCGATCTACAAAACTACCATTCTCACAATCAACATCAATACTCCTGTCAATGGTATCACTTTCAATCAATCCATGCCAATATGAGACCATACCACCATCAACCCTGCTACCAAATACAACTATCATCTTCATCTTTTTTCTGTACCCATAACCCTTTTACTGTGGAAATCAGATATATCCACTCAAAATTACATTACTCTTAACTGTAGAAAGCAGCTTTATATACCAATTTTTCTTCTTTTTTTTTGAGGAATGTCACGTTTGAAACTATTTTTCACTGAGATATATCAAGTTTATTGAAGCAATATAACTTACAGAAAATACCAATTCTATTTTTCGGTAGATATCTAACAGCATTACTGGAATAACCATGACATTTAATTTCACAGACTTAAAGAGTAGCTCTCCATGTAAGAGATGTGCACTCAAAACTAGTTGCAATACAAATTACCAACATCATCACCTCAGCCAACGACAGTCCACATTCATACTAATACCTTATGAAACTCACCATTTCTGCCAATGTACATGATAGCTGGTTTGTCAAGGATAGAGTCAACTTGGTCTCCCACATTTGATTTAAAAATTGCAGGTTCATAATTATCCACCTAAAAAAAAAAAAAGAAAAAAATCAAGAAAACCAATCAGTAAACCTATCTCTTGTAGCAGACAATAGATTAGACAAAAACAACTCACTTTGGCTCCATGATATAAACAATACACATACATTAATTAAATCATCTCTCTATGTGGGTGAATATGAAAGCTGTATTGTATATAACTGAGCACAAGACTTCATAAATATGCATACATACATGATCCTGTGTTCATTACCAACTGAGTGAGTGAGTGTGTGTGTGTGAATTATATATGTATACATATATACATACACACAGATATACATATACATAGGAGTGTACACATACATACACAAAATCATATTCCTCACCATAATGTGTACACAACTCTCTTTATCATTATTACTTTGATTTTAATCAAAGATGTATTAGATGTGTATGTCTGTATATATGTGTATATATATATTTGTGATTATATATATATAAATGCAGTCATGCCAGTGTTGCATTAACCCACCTGTGTAGGTGGTACATAAACTGCACCAGCACACTTTATAAAGCGGTTGGTGTTAGGAAGAGCATCTAACCATAGAGACCATGCCACAACTGACAACTGGAGTCTGGCCAGCCTATCATGCCAGCATGGAAAACAGACATTAACTGATGATGATGATGATGATACATATATCATATAGGGTGTCCAGTCTAAATTTGATGATCTTTTTATATCTCCTTTTTTCAGGAACACATACACGTATATATATATATATATATATATATGTTCTTTTATCCTTTTATTTATTTCAGCTATGCTGGGGCATTGCCTTGAAGAAATATTATGTTCTTGGAAAGAGGTGAAGGTTGCCAACAGGAAGGGTATACGGCTATAGAAAATTTGCCTCAATGAATTCTGTCTGATTCATCAAACATGGAAAAATTGACATTAAAATGATGATAATGTTAATCGTGTGTGTGTGTACAGATAGACACATAGACACAACATGCATCTACATACATATATCATCATCATAAACACACAAACACAGATAAATCTACTGAAGCATATAAAAAATACACAACACTTAAAATTCTCAACTAAAGGTTGTTGGTGGGTGTCTGTGTGAAAACATCTTTATGTGTCTGTATGAATATGCGCATATTCAAATATATGTTACAACACATGGGTATCTAAGATGTAGCTGCATGTCTGTAAATGAGCGTGTGTGTGTGTGTTTGTGTATGTGTGTGTGTATGGTGTGTTTGTGTGTGTGTATACATTAACTAGCTGAAGCTGCATAAATATAGTAGCTGCATGTGTGCGTTAAAATTTAATATCAAAAGAAATACACCAACATCTCTAATCAAAATTAATCCAATAATTGATATTTATGAGATACATCAATAAAATTTCATTGTCAATGTGGAGTTTTTAAATAGATTTTTCACACTAATGTTTTTCTAAACTTATTCTAATGTTTCCTATGTTTTGCCTGCAATATTTTGAAGAGGTGGAGGAGGAGGAGACGATGACAATGACAACAACAATAGTGGTTTCAAATGTTGGCACAAGGCCAGCAGTTTTGGGAGAGGGACTAAGTTGATTACATCAACCCCAGAGCTCAATTGGTACTTATTTTAACCTCAAAAGGATGAAAGGTAAAGTTGACCTCAGAACATGAAGACAGACAAAATGCTGCTAAGCATTTAGCCCAGTATGCTAACAATTATGCCAGCTTGCTGCCTTAATAATAATAATGCTTTCAAATTTTGATACAAAGCTAGTCATTTGTGGGGGAGAGGATAATAATAATAATAATAATAATAATAACAACAACAACAACAAAACAAAATCTTTGCATTGCTGTCCTTGACATTTTGGTTCCCTCTAATATAGAGAAAAAAAATCATTTCAGTAACACTCTAAACTGATTATGAATAATTATCACACATTATACTCCAAAGCATAAAGGCAGTTTATTTGTGTTCTCCCTATCCTCGTACAATTGTCACAGCTAAGTCAAGTCTGCTGCTTCTGTTTAGCATCAGATCAGTTGTGATGGAGCAGACCTGTAATCTGAAGCATTCCAGCTAAGACCATTCCATCTTTCTGTATATTAGAGACTATCTTGCCCAATGTGTCCTTTCCTTAGTTAAAATGAGTGTTATTTCAGAGAGATCATTTTGCCATTTTTAGGTTGAGCAACAGAATAAGTTCCTCTACTGGTTGTGATTTTGCCCATTGTTTGTTTTATTTATGGAGCCTAGATTTCTAAGTTCATCACTAACTACTTTTATAACAAGTTTTTTTCTTATCAACTACAGAAGCTGCTCTCAATATCTAACTTAAAGTATTCCTTCATCTTACTAACACATAGAATTTGTAAAACTGCACTGAAAGTCATTTGTTAGTTTTACCTGCAGAGCATGTAACATAGAATATGAATTTATCAATAGGAACGTAAGTAACTTTGGGCTATCATATACCTTGTACTTTCACTTAGTAATTCATACAATTAAATCAATATCTCAATTTGCAACTACACTGAGTCAAATATGATAGATCATATTGACCAGTCTTGCTATCTTAAATGAAACATAATAGTCAAATATTTCTTAAGAAATTAAATGTCACCTTGAATATGAACTAGCCAGCTGTACACTTTCTCTATCTAGGCCCACAAATCCTATTCATCTATCCTCCTACCATTAACTTTACTGTTTCACCTCTCATACCCCAGACTAAACACTTCTCCCAATCCCTTTTTCTCAGAAGGCAGTTTACTCTGGAATTTCCTCTCTGTCCAAGAATTTTTCAATAGCTGTTCAAGTAAAATACCAACTACATCAAAATCATCAGTCTGTAACTACCTTGTCAAATAGATGTTTTGTTGATGATTGTTGTTATTACAAACAGAAAAAGAAAATATGAGAGAAATGTAGGTATGACATTAGTTCAATGTGGTAAAAGGATGAAAATAAACCATTTTTAAGATATGGTTGATGAAGTAATGGAACAAAATATCACCGATTCTTGACAAACCATCCTTTCATGGATTACAGAATAGTTCAAAACTAAGACCGACCTGCATTCTTATGTGCCGCCCTCTGTTAGAAATTTTGATGCTCACTACATGCTGCTGGTTATTAGTATAATCTATGTCTTGGTTCTTTGTGTTCAGTTCATCACGACCAAAGCCAACATCAAATGCCATTTTAACACCACCTGTAAGATAGAAAACATAAATAGAAAATAGACAAAAAGAAATATTTGAAGAAAGTATGTTTCTAAAAAACTAGTAGTAGTACACTCAGATGTTTTTTCTTCTATATAGCTTGAGAAGTCTAAAACTCCTGCAAATATAGCAGAAACACTTTCTGTATACTGTTGGGTTTGTTTTATTATCCAATTTACTAGATGTAACACTACCTTATTGGAACCATGAGGTGACAGTCTTTGATATTTTTATCAGGGAACAAAGGAAAAGATCAGGTGAGCATAAGAGGTAGGTAAACAGGAGTGAGAAGGCCTTATAGTGGTGTAGTAACGCTGTGCGCATGCGTAGTCTCACGCATGCGTGGAATTAAACAACCAAGCGTTCCCGCTCAATTCATTCTCTTTCTTGCTGGCCAGCAATAGAGCATGGACGTGTTTAGTTGTCACTCTCCATCTTTCGGACTTACACTCGACAGCTCGCTTACATCTACATAACAACGTCCCAACAACTATGCTCACACACATAGAAGCTGTAACAACAAGAGCTAAAGATGTATATATTTGCTACCTAAATAAATGTTGTATAAGTTGATAGTCTGGAGTTCAGCGTTCCGTTTATATTCTATAATTTTATATAGGAAAGTCAGGTATACATCTAATGATGTATAACCATCTTTCCTATACTGGTGACCCCGACGTGATTCGAACACGAAGCCCGCTGAGCTGCAATAACCCACTTTCTTATAAAGTGGTGATTCGACGAAGAAAAAACGCAGCATGGACTCTGGACTACCAACTTATAACTGGTGAACCCGACTAAAGAACAAATGCGGCCATGGAGACTGAACTACGTATTACCAACATCTCCAACCATAGTCAACACGACTCAACAAGCGCGGTTTTTATTCTCGCCTCTGTTAGGGTGGATGTTTCCACTCACGATAAACAGACAAGAATTACAGCCTGCGACTTTCCAATTGTGTACTCAAAGAACTTGGTATAAATCTCTCACGTGTTCTGACTTTCTTTCTGCTGTGATATCTCACATACATATAGACGGCCTTTTTTATTATGTTCTTATATGTCGCTTTCACACTTTCACATACACATACATCTTTTATGCCACACAATAACTCTTGTTATTCATTTCATATGGTTGTCTTTTTCTATTGTCTCATTACTGGTATTTACGAAATCTATGTTACCGTAGTATAACATAATTACTTGTATATCATCTTTGATATATATTTTGGTGTTCGACCGTGTGACACGTTTAAATAAAAGGAGTCCTCTGTTTTTCCATCTGTCACCATTTCTCCTTTTTGAGTTCGCACGGTCGTTTTTTCATCTTGGGTTAAGAAAATTTTCTTCGAGGTTTTCGCTAATGGTCGTACAGAGATTTGTCTGTCGACTGTCTGTAAATGTGTACCTCTTCAAACACTCATCACCAAACAGCCTTTTTCGCCACCAGCTTCGTTCAACCAAGATTACCACCGTGACGACAACAATTACTACTACCAACTACAAGCATTCCCCCCGACGTCGCCAAGTTTCAACAGATCATTACCACCACACATACAGAACACAGCTATAGCAGTTCCTGCGCCGACGTCTTCATCAATGTACTGTCTACCACAATGTCGTGCGCCAACAACCCCACCACCAGGGACACACACGATCAACACACTCGGTTTTAT
>NC_068983.1:92978945-93000528 GCF_001194135.2 Octopus bimaculoides
ACGAACTGGATTTTTTGTCTCTACAGACACTTTTACTATGTTCTGTGTTTTTTCTCACACACACACTTGTGCACTCATACATTTTCTTTCCTTTCAGTAAAAACAAACACTCAGACTTTCACATTCCGTGATTCCAGTTCCTGGACAGTAGTCATCACGATTTGTTTTCTCATTGTCTCATTTGTTTTTTACTAAGTGGCATTTACTGCCCATATTGCATGTTTTTCTTTCATTTGTACATTGCATGCATGTATCACACGAGCGTACATTTCATTTCTTTCATTTTTCTTTGTGTGTGTTTTGTGCTACATCTTGTGGGTGGTTTTTCAGTGGCCATCCTGCCTCAAATGTAATATTTATGCATTGTTTTGAAATAATCATGCATTATGCTGTAGCTTTGTGACTTTAATGAGGTGATTGTTTATTTTTAGAATGACATTGTAGGATTGGTGTGAGAAGCTGGATCTGGCTAGCTTGAACAGAAAACAAGTAGAATATTCCGGCCAAGTATGGCTGGCTTAAATGCTAAAGGGTTAAACCTATCAGCTTATGTGTACTGCAAGTATGGAGGCAGTGAATGGATGAAGAATGATTAGGGGAGGAAGGTGGCTAAATTGGCTGACAGTGTAGGACATCTGTGATAGAAGAAAACCCAAAACAGTGGTAAGATATGCTCAGAGTACATCTTACATGAGATAAGAGGTGATATGTTGTATGGCAGACCTGATTAACTTCAATCAATAAACAAATTTTAAACAGATCCATGTTGCTATCATCTTGTTGGTGATAGTTACATAGGAGATATACTACTATAAGCAAGATATTAGAATTGCAATTGAAAAAATAGACTTGGATCAGATAACCATATGGAAATACACTTGTAATGACTTGTAGTAAATAACAAAACTATAAGTAATGAAATACTTTCAAGCTGTTTCCCATAATGTAAGAAATGAATTAAATGGATTAACATTTAGTCAGGATTTTATTGAGTAACTCCATGAACCCTCCCTTCATTTTTTTTTTTGTACTGAGCTAGCTCTCATTTTCCATTCTATAAAAGGTTGATTCTTTTGATAAATTTTGATTATTAGTGGCTCAGATCATGTCTCAATAGTGTCACCTGCTAAAGCTACAAGTTTTCAAAAGCATCTGATACTACTACCTCTGAAAAGAGATGAGTGATGATGTATCATCGAATAAGTCCTCCCATATTGATCCACTTCACTGAAAGTACTCTCTACATGCACTTTCTCTTTTTAGTATTCAGTTAAATATATCAACGAACATTGGCATAGTTTGTTTACACTCTGTTTGGAAATATTTGTATACTCAATCAGTTTGCAAATTTCTCAGCTGCTTGTAAACTTTTTCTTTTATGTATACTCCTTGTACTGATAAGAAGAAATAAGTCTGATAGGCAAACCAATAATGGAGCCTCTACATGACTACTAGATCTGCTAGTAGCATCAACTGGATCACTCTCTGTAACCTCTAAAAAAAGAAAAATGGAACATGTATAATATATATAGGACCACATTGGTCCATGGCTAAAAAAAAGATTGAATGATCACAGTTGTAATGTCTTTAATCATATGTCTGCTAGATCAAGTCTGATCTGAGGTTAAAATTCAATATCAAACTCTTGTAGATGCTATGAACTACTGTAGAGAAAACCAAAGCCTTCTGTTTCAATAACATTTGCAGTAATAAACAACTTGTGATATTTCTATTGCAACTGTATCATTTCTAATTTTGATCTCTCCCATAAATACTAGCTCTCATCACCACGAGGTACTTTGAGAATAATTCAGATCTTATAGATCTCTGTTTATTTCTTAATACACCGCTTCATACTCTTGCTTGATGGGGCTGAGGTCATTCCAAGTTAATGGTTCCAGAGGTGTCATCATATGTAGAGCTGGCCAAGTCCACCAGATGCAACGGATGCGCTAGTACAGACATGTCTCAATACTTACTTAGCTTTGCATAATTTCTCTTTTATTAGAGTAATTATCGTTAACTCTGACTTACTGATGAAGACTTTGGAATGGTCTTAACTTCATACTTTGAATATTATTAATATGTATAGACAACTTGTTAAAAACTGGATTTCCCTATAAATAGAATTTTTTAAAAAATCTTTCAGAAAATTAGAATCATTAATTTGATTTTATATTTGTTCAATAGTCAAGAGTTAGCATTATAAAGATATAAAAAAAAACAACTCTTCTTTTTTGTGCTTTAGTGAAAACAATTATCATTTTTATTCAAACCATTTCCCAATAAAATTTGATTATAATGCTACACTTTTGTCACCAGAAAGCTAATGATATTCAAGATCAATATAAATACTAAAAACCAAAATTTTAGGTTGTCAAAAAAGGTTTTACACAAATATGTTAAGTAAGGCATTTTAGCAAATGGAAGATTTGGAAATAATTCATCAAAAAATTTTCTTTGAAGCTTCTAAGTGAAATAACTAAAGCAATAAAAAATTGTTTTAAAATTCCCAGTATTGTATTATAGAGAAATAGATTTTAACAAAGTAAAAAAATAAACATGACAAATAAGGCAACCAAAGGAATTTTCACACAACCCCTTGACTTGCTACAAATAGCAGCTGAATTTCTCTTAAATCACATCCTATCATCTTAGAAGAAAGGATACAAGATAATACAGTCCTAGATAAATCTAAAAAAATGGAATATTCATGCCTGAGAGATGCCATTGACTATAAGTCTGTTTGATCAGGGTTGATCTGGAGTAAAGCAACAACAAATAGATATGACAACTAGCAATATATTAGACAAATAGAAAACAGAAGCAGTACTTTCTTTATTAATATTCTAGTCTGTGCTTATCATCTGTCCAAATCAGCATATATACTCCTTATTAAAATGTAAAAAGTAATATAATTCATAAAACAGAGGGAATGACTTTTGCAAATATTAAAAAAAATATTGGTTAATAACAAAAATCCACCACATTATCATCATTTAATGTCTATGTTCCATGCTGGCATGGGTTGGAAGGAATAAATATAAGAAATGAATAGAAGAAAAAACTATATATACTTAAAATTCAAACAATATTTGTTCAAAGTAATACATTTTTTAGCAAATATTATTTTAACCTCTTGCAGACAAATTTAGTACTGACAGTCTGTGCTGTGTACTGGTATTATGCCGCTCAGTTACTACATAACTTTTCATACAAGGAAATTTACAGTGCATTTACAGATTCTTCTCAGTGTGGTATATTTGAAAATATGGTACTGCACAGAGCGAGGCATTGCATTGCTCACACACAGTGCTTCCATGCAGTCAGTACCACTTCCAGTCTGCAAGGGGTGAAAAAGTGAACCCCACCACCAAAAAAAACAAAAAAAAAACAAACAAACAGAGAGAGAGAAAGATAGAGAGAATATTTGAATAAAGGAATATTATTTACCGTGGTTGTTAATTTCAACTGATATATATTCAGTATTCTCCTCATTTCTTATCTGCATAAGAATACCTTGCTTCTTTGCAGTAGAGAAACCAATAGTTGCTGTGTTGAAATCAGAAGCAGAAAGCCCCTGTGATTCATCAAATTTGTAGGTTATCATATAGTTGGGTAGCATATTGGCACCAACCTCTGTAACAAAAACAATTGGAAGCATTAATCAAAAGGTTTTAAATCCTTATATATATATTTTATCTGGTTCAGTTATTAGACTGCAGATATGCTGGGGCACTGCTTTAAATCTTTAATTGAATGAATCGATCCCAGTACTTATTTTTTAAGCCTGGTACTTATTCTATCGGTCTCTTTTGCCAAACTGCTAAGCTATGGAGATGCAAACACACCAAAACCGGTTGTAAAGTGGTGGTGGTGACACAGACAGAAAGACACACATACACATATACATACTAACAAATGTATATATATCATCATCAGTGGACGTTAAACGATGATGATGATTATGTGTGTGTGTGTGTGTGTGTGTGTGTGTGTGTGTATATAATTGAGCTTCTTTCAGTTTCCATTTTGGTAAATCTACTCATAAGGCTTTGGTCAGCCCAAGGCTATAGTTGAAAACACTTGCTCAAGGTGTCACAAAGTATTTAACAGCAATATTTTAGAATTTTAATATAAACATTTAGAGTATTCAATATAAACCATTTATACAACACATATACGGCTGTTCCATTCTGGCTTGTAGCAAATGCATATTTTGTATACCAGAATGTGCCAAATCATAGCTACAGCTCTGAATTTGCTATTTTAAGCTGAAATATAAGGGTTTCTTTGTGTTAAATACCAGCTTACCATAAAGGATATGTTTAGTAAGCATCTATCACACATGTAAGGTACATGCCTGATAAAATTCATGCAATGCATATACTGTAAGGTCTCCTTATTTAAAGAATTCAGATCTTGTAGCATTTGTATATTAGCTATGTAATGGTTGTTCATGGTGAGATAGAGGATTAATCACATACAGCAGAAATGGAAAACATTTAATTCTGTTCTTAAGAGGCAAATATCACCTAAAATAAAATATACTGTTTATAATTTGCACATATATGATTGATAGAAATAGCCCGAGGACTATCGAACCAACTGCTAACATTAATGCAAAACACAGGATTGCAATAAATATAGATAGAAAACTGGTGTTAAAAAAAAGAGAACATATTGAAGACATTCTATTAGAATAACCTTTCCAAATAGAAAATCTTTGTTGAAAAGGATATCGAAGAGATGCATTTTGTGGTGATAGGAAATATCAGAACATGGTATCAAAATTTGTCTTTCAAAAAAAAAAAAAAAAAAAATTACTCCCATTCCTTTTCTCACAATCTATGTAGTTCTAAACTATATGGCAGTGCATAGTTACAAAAAAGTCATTATTATAATATTGCTTGCTATTATACAGAAGCATTTACAATCATTGAATAAAAAAGCTGATATTCTAAATTCATATTTATTCCATAATCTATTCATGTTTTGTATAGATGAAAATTTTCTTTTATAATTTCTAACTTACATTGTGATTGCCTGCCTGCAATTGAGTCATGTCATCCTTTTTGTTTAGGTTGCGATTTTATTCATAATTCTTGGTTATTTTAATACTTTATAAGAAATAAATGCTAGTTATAGGCAGTTTCAACAAATTTTGGTTGCTGGATTTCAAACATATTTAGACATGAATCTGATCACAGCAGATCATGTCTAAACATTTCAGAATTAAATCAATGACTTTTTACATGTGCTTGGCATTTAGTGTACAGTTCTTTTAGCTTACTAGATTAGGGATTACATTTTCAGAAGCAGTCTTCAGAATATTTATTTAATGAAGAATCAATGTAGTAAAATATAAATGCCACTTGGGCATCTTTTATTGTAATTTTTTTAAATAACCACAGTCATTCAGAAATATTATAATTATGCTCAGTTTAATAATGTGTTTTGCTAAAACAATAATTATTAGCAACAGAAGTAGTATTAATACCAAAAGGTGATCTTTATGTCCAACTTAATGTGAATGTATTGTTAGCATGCTGAATACTGCTTTATTTACCTGGGAAGAACCTCTCATATGGATTTATGGTGTGCATAAAAGCACATATACTTATATTGTTGGCAGATTAGGATCATCTGTTATGAGCACAGGTACTACCAGATCACATGACTTCAAAATACCCTTTCAGGTAGATGTCCAGTCACTGAATACCAGCCAAATCTCACAGCCAAGTGAGATATTGAATTTCAGTGACTCTTCAGGCACTGATTTGAATAGCCAGCAGGCTTATTAAAAAGTAATTACTAGTGACAGAGGCACTATTAAGATCAAAAAGCAATCTTTATACCCAACTTAAAAGGGATGTTTTGTTAGAATGCCTAATACCATGTAATCTACCTTGAGAGAACTTTCATATGGATGCATGGTGCATAAGAGCACACATATTCATATTATTGGCAGATAAGAATTGTCTGTTATGGGTGCTGGAATTGCCATATCACATGATTTTGACATACTATCTCCTCAGTGGCTATTTGTGACATCAGTGCTTGAAGAGACATTAAAATTGTATATATTGTTAGCAGTGATATTTGGCTGGTATGCAGGGAAATCTGCCGCTGAGAAGGCAGGGTATGTTGAAATCACATGATCTGGGAGGTTTGGCACCTGTAGCAGATGGTTCTTGTATGCCAACAATATTAATGTGTGTTTTTTGTGACATGCATCCATATGAGTCCTCAAGGTTAATAATGCAGTATACAGCATTCTAATGAAACATTTATGTTAAATTGGATATAATGATTGCCTTTTGGTATTAATAGTGCTTCTGTCATTAATAATTATTTTTAAATAAGCCTGCTGGCTATTTGCATCATCAGTGCTTGAAGAGTCACTGAAACTCTATATATCATTTGGCAGTAAGATTTGGCTGATATGCAGTGCCTGAATGTCTACCACTGAGGAGATGGGGTATTTTGAAGTCATATGGTCTGGTAGTTTATGCGCCAATAACTGATGATGCCCATCTGCCAATGGTCTGAATATGTGTGCTTTTATGCAGAGGTTCTCCAAAGGTAAATAAGGTAGTATATGGCATTTTAACAAAACATCCACATTAAATTAGACATAAAGAATGTATTTTATTTTCAGATGGCTGTCTAGTAATGGAGTTGATGGTCTTAACTATCTCATTTAAGTAACAGAGTCAAAGTTAGTTCCTGAGAAGTTGAGTTCACAAAATAACTTTAAGAAAATCTCTTTACTTTACTTATGTTACTAATGTCCTTGAAAGATAGGTATTCAAGGTCACAGTGTCTGATCCCTCTTCCACATAAATTTGTAGCACTGTGTCTAAATAAGAAATCCAAGTTATATTAATATAGAAGTGAATTTTAATTTATTCAACAGCCATTTTTATGCTCAAACTACCACATCTTAGCATAAAATAAAAAGCACATTTAGTGATGTAGATGGATACACTATTTCTGAAAAAAGAAAATGGGATGGTTGTTTATGGCTGTAGTGCTTTAAATCAAAGATATAATGGATCATGGTTGACCCAAAACTTTAACAAGAAGAGGAAATAGGTTGATCAAAACCACTGGACAACACAGATAATGCAGATTTAAGTAGATCTATCTTTAAAGCCACAGATGCTTTAATATTATTAGATCTCCTCAGCAAGGAATGTTCTACTCAGTAGGCAAGACTAAAAGTCACTGTCATATATCTACTTTTCTATGCTGACATGGATTGAATTGGTTTTTCAAGACAGTGTTTTATAGGTAACTGCCCTTCTTGTCATTAATTCTTTTAGCTGCCTTGTATCATAAGAAAAGACACAGTATACTTATTTTAAAACTAGGATACACATGGTAATGAGAAGATTAAAAAGAATCATCAACATCATCATCACCACCACCACCACCACTACCACACAAAATGGAAACATATTTGTTGCTTTCACTAGATAGCTTTAAAGACCAGATCCACTCAAATTTGCATTCTCTATATTTTCCAAAATTTCACTCAACTGATCTTAATGCTAGCAGAAAAAACAACAAAAAACATCTAGATAAAGTTTTTGCTATCAAATTACAAAAATAATCTTGGTTAATTAATGTTTTTTCAATTCAGTATATTACAGATTTGAGACTCCACTATATTTGTATTTTGCATGCATTCAGATTACTCTATCAAATGTAATGCTTATTTATTCCTATTGTTTTAAATTAATAATGCATTATCTCATAGCTTTGAGATCTCAATGATGTGACTGTTTATTTTTAGAATGACATTATAGGGTCGATGTGAGAAGCATGATCTGGTTGGTTTGAACATAAAATAGGTAAAATGTCTGGCCTTGTTACAACCAATTCAAATGCTAAATGGTTAAGGGATTTTTGTTCAATCATATTATTGCTAAAAAACACTGGTATAATATTTACAGATCTGAAAGCAAATCTATCTTTGTTACTGAATTTAAATTTGCTATATATAATGTGTGTGTGTGTGCTGGTGCCACATCAAAAATCGCTCATGCCAGCATCACTTAAAGGTGCTTGTGCTGGTGCCATGCTAAAAGCACCCAGAAGCACTGTAAAGTGGTTGCCATTAGGAAGGGCATCCAGCCATAGAAGCCAAGCTGAATCGAACTGGAACTTGGAACAGCTCTCCTGCTTGACAGCTCTGGTCAAACCGTTCAACCCATGCCAGCATAGAAAACGGATGTTAAAGGATGATGATGATGATATATAACGAGAGAGAGAGAGAGTTAAGAGCTTACCTCTTCCACACATCCAACCTCTGAAAGGAGTATAGGAACAATCACAGGTATAATGAGAGTAACCTTCATAGCATGTCCCTCCGTTGAAACATGGATTACTCATACATTTGCCAACACAGCCTGAAAAAGAGATGAAGAAAATATCTAAAAATATTTGCAGCATTGTGTATAACTTCAAACATGCATTTGCATATGTATGTGAAAGAAACAAAACAAAGAAATCAATAAAAGGAAATAAGGAAAAAAGAATGTTTGAAATAGTCTCTGAGGGCAGATTGGACAAGATCAGTCAAAAGAGTTGATACACTTGTAAGTCAAAACCAAAAATATATGTAGTTAGACCAATGTGCTGGATGCACTTTTTTAAAAAACAATTTAAGCAATATGAGAGTAACAGATTTTCAGTGTTAGTGTATTTGGTTCTGTTTGGAGGATATAAACAAAAAGAGAATAGCTAATTCTGGAAACCATGACAAAAAACTTTGGGATGATCAAAGGTAAGGCATTTTATATTTCATTGGTAGAGTAGTGCAGAAGTAGCTGATTGCATATTGGTAAAATCATATATTTATGATTAAACACAACACAAAACTATTTTTGTTGTTTGAAAGATTTTTATATTTATGCTGTTTAGAGGGACAGTTTTAATAATGATCTTGCTTTGCTTATGAGAAAAAATATTTCATTTTATTATTTTTCTTTTTAGATTTTAGTTAAATGCAGAATCTATTCATTTTTTAATGCTTATGGTGACAGGTAAATCTTCTCCAAGTGTTCTATATTAAAGGAATATGTGGAATGGCTCCATGGTTGGTAATTAGATGTACTGAAGTGAAAATCAAGAAAATAAAGTCTGTGAAGACAAGTTTAACTACAGAGAAGTACATGACTGATTACAGAGGCTTGGAGTAATCAACATGTTAAGGGTAAAAACTCTGGCATCTTAGATTATGACCATTTGAGCATAGTCTATTATATACAAAGACAACCACTGCAAACTGTTTAATTTTGGAAAACTACCATTGTAGTAAATGTTGCAGATAGATTGAGCTTTCTGAATTGACCTTTTTAGGAAGGTATCAGAAGTGGAAGAAATATACAGAATTTTAGAAATGAAGCTCATGAGGTTTTTGAATGGCAGAGGTGTTTCATTGAATCAGTTCTTAATGAGTAGACACATCTAGGATGAATGAATAATAGGTTCAGAGCAATGAAAATTTGAGGAGATACAGAGAAAAGTTAAAATTTAAGAAGAGAAAGAGAAATAAAAGAGGTGCAAAAAGGGGGGGGGGGAGTAAAGGCTAATAAACATAGTAATGTTAAAAGAATCCTTGAGATGTTATGATTTACCATTAGCCAAATAATCCATATGACAACTGTCTTAATAAAACTGAGAACAAAGTTATGTTTAAATACAATTAGTAGCATTCAGTAAATAACAGTAAAATATCATAGTCATCAAAGATTTTATAGTAAAAATAATTTTTAGCTGTATACAGAATGGACCAGGATAAGATATGAAAGATAACATTAAGATGGACAACACCTGAAAACTGAAAGTCAGGCTTGCCAAAGAACACTTGGCATAGAACATGGCAAAAGGAAGTGCAAGTTTCTAAAGACCAGTCTGAATGGCACTGAATTGTCAAAGTCTTATACTCCAACTGAGATGGGGAGGATTTGTTGTGATTACTGTATAATGTATTGTAATTTCAAAGGGTTTCGAGAGGAAAAAAAATTTAAACACTAGTGATATTCTAATGTATCAAGAGATATTTACTTTAAAAGAGATTTCATTTTAGAAGCCTATTCAAAATAAACATTACAACCGAGGAATACATGTTTGTAAGCATGTGTCAGATTGAGAAAGGGAAAGTGTGTGTGTGTATGTATATCAAGAAGCAGGTAGTTATATA
This sequence comes from Octopus bimaculoides, assembly GCF_001194135.2. Lineage (NCBI taxonomy): Eukaryota > Metazoa > Mollusca > Cephalopoda > Octopoda > Octopodidae > Octopus > Octopus bimaculoides. The sequence goes on from NC_068983.1 coordinate 92,989,159, forward strand.
ATGTGTGCAAGCAATAGAGGTAGTGAAGAAGAAAAAGAAAGTAAGAAAAAATGTTTGAGAATGTGTAAACATGCATGTATGGGTATGAGTTGTTTCTATCCAACAAGAATAAATCTTCTCAAAAGAAACTATTCCTTATTATGCAGAAGCATTGATTATAAGATGATGACAAATTGGATGCTAGAATTACTGTATTGAATTCCCTCAAGAGATGTATATGTAACTAATGATTGGTTATACCTCACAACTGATAGAAATATACTAATTGTATGTTGGCTGAATGTAAAGAATGTAGAAAAGATATTGCTGGAAGAGAGAGAGAATATGACTAATAACATTTTCTTCACTGATTAGAAACCCCAATAATGACCAAAATACAATAGAAAGGAAAATAAAAGAACTTCATGCTAAAGGTCTGAATAAAATTCTTAAGCAAAACCATCCTCAACTCTAGAAAGTATCAATCTTCTTTTTGTTTTGAATTCAACAATGAAAATGGATTAACAAATTTAGACTGACAAAATCCATTCCCCACTTTCAATATGCACAGCAAACTTTCTTCTACATATAAGATTTATTGTAAATTTTTATATATTTTCCTGACCTCTTTATCATCATCACACCATTTTGTTGTTTTCTAATTGATTAAGTTCTACAGGGAATTAAAGATTATCTTTCCTTCATTTTCTCTACACAAGGATGATTAACGGTGAGGAGAACTATAAGCAAAATTAAATTCGATCTGCTTTACACAGCAACACAACCTTCAGTTGTCAAAGTCGGCCATGTAATAATATCAAAGATTCAAATAAGCATCCTTTGATCCTTAATTTCTATTACACTGTCAGTAAAAGTGGACTCCTACATTTAAGAAACAAAAGAATGATGCTTCATAAAATATATTTTCTCCTCTTTTGTCAAGTGATTCTAACATTATTGAAATCAGGGCATCACTGAATATGAAGAGATATTTCAAGAATAACAAGCTAGTTCCTTTACTTTCCTTAAGAGACTCAAAGTACTTGTACTTAACATAGTCATATGTACAAAGCTCTAGTATCAACTATCCTTCTTTCTCAACACAAACACATGTATATGCATTTTTCCATTACAATCTATAAATGAATATAAAAATTATGCAAAAAAATACAGCCGCATCGTTTTCTAACTAGCTGCCTCACTTTTAAAATCATGAACTTAGCATAAAGAGTGTTTTTTTTTTAAACCAAAATTCTGCACACAATATTACTTGAGGTAAAATACTCAATTAACATGCAATTCATGACATTTCTACATAATAAATGAATTAGAAAATGTGTGGGAGAACAACATTGAGTGAGTTACTAGTGGAAGTTGAAAATACTTAAGACAACTCTAACAAGAACATTGATCTATAAACTATATAAAGTCATACTTCTATTGATATTCTCTAGCTGATATAATCAGTGACTTATAGATATTGATAAGTAAGTATCGAAGAAATATATTGATCAGAGTTTAAAAAAAATAACAATATTGTCTAATTAATTATAGATTAAGAAACTATGATCTGCCTTTGTGTTACAAACACAAGCATACACACATGCTCACTCATATGCACACATATATATAATGCCCATCCTCAGTATACATAGCTGATCATGTGCATCCATCCACCCACCATCATTCACATACTTGATTACACACACACATGCAGACATGAATGTTTAGAAAAGAATAGTAAAAGCAACTAATTTCAGTATTATGAATATTAGTTGTTAAAACAAACAGTTTTATGAATGGTTCATAAGATTCAACTGAAATTGAATCAGCTACAGTAAAAGACTGCAGAGTTGAAGACAAGCAATCAATTCAGAAAATAACTTGCTAAATATAGGATGAACATTTGATTTTAAATGCCATTTAGAAATGGACCAAAGGCTCATTACAAATGAGTTAGCATTTACCAGTAGTGCTTCTTAACTGAGAAAACAAGAGAGATTGTGACAAAAATCCTATTTGAATATTCTTTAATTGTACATGTAAACTGCATCAAATGCTGTATAAAATTATTTTTCAAAAGTTGAAATCATTTCAAATATCCACAGGGAGTAACCTAAAAAAACGTTCTGTTTGATGAAAGAAACTACAAAGCAGCTCTGATCTAAACCAAAAATAAAAACTATAAAAAGAAAACCTATCAAATTAATGCAGCATTAAAAATAAAACATATTGACTTTATTGGAATTACGACTTGTAATAATGAAAAAAAGAAAAAAAAAGAGACATCTTATTACACGCTTGTTCAAAGAAAATCATCAGCCAATCAAAATACAAACCTTCTGAGACACCATAGGTTATTTCTCCACGTGCTACCATTCCTCGAAGATCCATGATAGCACCATTTACCATTAATCCACGGATACAACCAACAAAACCACTATGGTAACCAACAGCAGCTCCTAGTTAAAAAAATGGCAAAAATGTATTTGAAATAGCTTGAGCATTTGGTTTAAAGTGAAAAATAAAGCATGGTTGCTTTAGGAAATGTGGTTAACAATTGCTTGAAATTAAAGAACACAAAATAATACATTTAATTACTAAATATTACATTAAGCCACCATTAACAGATAGCATCTCTTAGTGTAAACAGCCAAATGATGGCTTGTAAAATACAGATGCACGTTCAGAATCCCAATTATTAGTTGTTGGTAGCTTAATTTTCTTGTGTATTACCATAAATGTAATGTGGATTCATGTAGAACATAGATTGGCTTCATATCCACTTTGCCAATTGGTTTGATCATCATCATCATCATCATCATCATCATCATCATTTAACATTCATTTTTCATGCAGGACGGTTTGACAGGAGCTGGCCTGTTGAAGAGCTGCCCAAGCTCCATGTCTGTTTTGGCATGATTTCTAAGGCTGGATGCCCTTCCTAACATCAACCACATAATGGAGTGTACTGGGTGCTTTCAAGAACACATGCACTCACTCATACAATGAAGTTCTGTTGAATGCAAAATATTTTACAAGAACAATTTGATTCAAAACAATGAATTTGATAAATATCTAAATTACTGAGGTGAATTGCTAATACATTTGAATTTCTTTGAATTAATAATTTAGTCTTTAGAGATCAAGGCAAATACTGTAGTTTTATGGCTTTCTTACAGTATATCCATGTTAAATAAGATATTAGTTTTGTTTTTCTTTTTAGGCACCATGTTCAGAATGTAGGACATAGGCAATCATGTCCAACCACATTTCTCTGCTCTTTGTTTTCTGTAACAGTTCCACTTCCTGATGTTTAATGCCTCTTTCTTCCAGCCTGTTTGTCAAGGTTGACATTCATATCAACGTTCTCCTTCCTCTGCTAGTCAATACTAAATTTTCCAGTCCCTCTTTCCTCATCACATGACCAAGAAATCTCAGTTGTTTGGCCCTTATCTCAAAGTAGTTTCCTATTTACTGTAGTCTGGGTCATCACTTCTTCATTAGATACTTTGTCTGTTCATGCTATCTTCAATATTCTCCTTAAAAACCACATTTTACAGTCCTCCAAGCACTTTCTCATTCCTGATGTTATAGACCATGCCACACTTCCATACATTAACATTAATATGTTTTCTCAAGAAGTTATACAATTTTGAGAATGCAGATTTTGCCAACACTATTTCTTTTTTGATCAAGGCTAATTGACAGAGGTGAGTTTTTTTTATCAATAGTGTCAGTATAATAAAATAACTTAGTATTATTTTATGGATGACTGGTTAGAAAATGCTGGTAATCTAATTTAACATCATGAATGATCAAGACTTGGATACAAAATACTTAGTCTATATCTGCTATATAAATGAGAATGTATGCATGTATAGCCCAAAAGGCTCAGAATCAGCATGTCCTCGAGAAGAATGGATTTGATTTCTGAAATCTGCCTCTCAATGGTAAGATAATCAGTTATAATTAATCAAAAAACATAATTTGTTACAAGAAATAACTCAACTTTTAGATATACAAATCTCCTACTCTCTATCTGTCTGCATCAGGCTCTCTCTTTTATGCCTTTCCCTCTCTCTCTCTATATATATATACATTTACCACACTCTTTATCACTCTCTGACTGTATATGTATATCTTTCACACAAGCTGTGCTTCCCGCTCCTCTATTCATATGACATGTAACTGCTTTCATTTTGTTTAAAACTTCATCTTTTAATGTTTACTTTCATTTTATGATAGACAGCTATCATGCAGGAAATGCTACCTTCCAAATCCTGTTTTCTGACTGGATAAAAATGATCAAACTTTAAAACTCCATAACATTTTTCTAAGATTTTTCTAGAATAAATGAATCACAAAATTAGATTTGAAAATTTTCACTTAATTTTAAAATTCCAAAATTTGTGACAGCAACAGAAAAGATCTCTTTCTCTATTTGACTATCTCTTTCATTTATACTTTTCTCATTGTAAACTTCCTCCTCTCTATATATAGTCACCATACTTGCTCTCACTCTCTATGTATATTGTTCATGCTGAGAGAGAGAGCGATAATGTGCGTGTGTGCATGACATTATATAACAAATATCATTAGGGTGATAGAGTTGAAAGCAGTAAGCTAAGAAAAAATTTTACATTTATGCACCAAATGGAAAAACAAAAACTTAGCTTATCAATACAATATAAATTGCTGCAAATAATGCAGAAACCTGTCCTGATCAAGAGGAGTATCCATTGGAGAAGACATGATCTTACATGGAACAAATAAAATTGAAATAAAGATATTCTATTGTGAAAATTGCCTTGCGATGATGGGATACTCAGCCAGTTAATTATACAACATACTCAAATATTTAACTGCTTTCTGAAACAGACGCTTTATTTTAAAGGCTCAAAATAAAATATGGGATGTTATACAAGCACTCAGCTCTGAGTGCACTGTTTCTTATAGCAGAAATAGCTGTAAATTAATAAAAATGATTGTGTAACTCCTATTCTTTTGTCATTCATTAATTGATATTATGCCCTGTACTCTCCTGACACTTTATTCTAAAGCATTAGGACATTAAGTTCTAACAACTGCTTATTAGTATCACCATGCCTAAGAAAAATCATAATATATATATATATATATATATATATATGTGTATATAGTTATGTGTATCTCTCTCTCTCTCTCTCTCTATATATATATATATATATATATATATATCAATCATCATCATCATTTAACGTCTGTTGTCCATGCTGGCATGGGTTGGATGGTTTGAGTGGGCTGGCATGCTGGAAGGCTGCACCAGACTCCAGTCAGATTTGGCATGGTTTTCTATGGCTGGATGCCCTTCCTAATGCCAACCAATCCAAGAGCGTAATGGATGCTTTTATGCGTCACCAGCACACGTGCTATTTGCATGACACCAGTATCTGCCATAACTTCGATTTTGCTCAGCTTGATGGGTCTTTCTTATCAAACATGACACAATGCCAAAGGTCTTGGTCATTGTCTCTGTGAGACTTAACACTCAAAAGGAGCTTGGCCACTTTGCCTCCATGAGGCCCAGATATATGTATGTGTGTGTATGTATGTGTGTATATATATATGTATGTATTTATTACTGGTGAAGGATGGTTTATAGGGTTACCCTGGGTTTCTTGCCATAAAGGGTACATTAATGGCGTATCTTCTGACCCTAAGACCTGTTAGTGATATTACTGGCCTTCACCAGTAATAAATATAGACTGCTCTACTTCTTAGAGTATGCTCCTTCTCTGGATTTATGTTCCCCATCCCACCAAAAAATATATATGTATGTTTATATATATATATATATATATATATATATATAATCTTTATTTCTTGGCTAATTTCTGGAAGAAAATCAGCATTTTTTTGTATGTGCTGCTGATAAGGAAAACCGCACATGCATGGTAATTTTTGAAAAATTAAACATATAAGCACAAGTTATGTTTCTATGTAGTGCCTCGTGTTTATATGTTAATCTAGGCTATTCCGCTGATGATAGTTTGCCTTGTAAAATATTTTATTTTGCTAAAATAACTTGAAACCTGGTTCAGAATATAGATGGTAAAAGTTTCTATTTTTCATTCCCTTTTGAAATTATCCCTAATTGTGGGGTAGAGTTTTGGCTGCTCTTTCTAGCGGGTTAGATGTCCTATTATAGGCATCTCTGATGTGTTTAAATGTACACTCTATTTTATATATATATATATAGATAGATATATTTATGTATACTTACCAACAATTAATGCAGATGTAAGATCTAATGTTCTTGGTCCTTGTTCAGGTGGTTCATTCCAAACCTTCTCACCTTGAGTGTCAAGTTTAAGCCAAGCTTGCTTGCGATTTCGCTCAACATGTACAGTATGCCAACGGTCATCATTCAATCCAGCTGATGTCTTAGCCTCTAATACCCTTTCACCATCACCTGCATTGAACTGGAATTTCACTGTGTTACCATCTAATTGATGTAAATAGAAGGTTTTAAAAATAAAATATTACAAATGAAATTTATACATTTTAAATGACAGAGTTAAATATTATCTCTGAAAAACAAATATAGATAAAATGACTGCAAAAATAACAAAAGTTTTTAAGATGATGTCATTAACAAATCACAGAACCCGGCACCTACAGTTAATTTGTGCAGAATCAATTTTCCTTCATTTAAACTCCAAATTTCATTATGCCTTCTTTAGTATTACCCATGAGATGGTTTAAGTAAAGGATTAGCTTTGTTTAGCTTAAGCGTCGACTTCATGACTTCATAATTAAATGGAATTGATAAATAAAACAGAAAGTCTATCTAACTCTGTCATGTTGTCACATCTGTCTTAACAAATCAACAACATATTGATTTTGTTTACTGCAAAAGGCAAGTAATTTTAATGTAGTGACTAACTGTTCATCTACTTCAGTTGCTATATTAATACTTTCTAACCTAATACATATAATTTAGGCTACTCTGAAACTGCTGGATCTATCCTTTCTTGAGTCATAACCACTCTTCAGTGAGATGATTCTGTCTCACCCATCAAAGACTCAGTGTGTGTGTACTTCATACTTATAATTCTTAAATTTTAAAAAAGCATACTTAACTAAAATTTAATTCATCACCTAGATTGGTGATCTAATGGTGATATTCATGATAAACTAACCAGTTAAACCAATGATGGAAATAGGTTTAGGAACAAGCAGTATACAAAGGCCTGTAGGGATGAGACTGGAAAGAAATAGGATTAAATATTATAAACAACCCTGTACTGTAAGTTGAAAAAGGAGGGGAACACTATTCCCTGGCATACGTCTATTTCCATCAATGAGCTAAACATTTCTCTTTTTTCGCCCACATAATAACAAGTCTTTTAAATCTCTAACACTGAATTTTGAAAAGTTCAACTGTGCATTAGCTTATTAACTTCAGCCAACAATAACTATATATTAAGGTCTGAAAAGATTCTGGGCTCTGCTTCTTATCAGACAAATAATTAGAATATAGAAAGGCCTGAAAAAATTTCTTAACACCACCCATCTAAATAAATAAAACCAAAAACAAGCAAAACTTTCTGGATCAACAAATGAAATAAAATGTATTGACTGAAAATTGTTAACAAATACATCCATAACATAATTAGATTAATCACAAAGTTGAAATAATTGCAATCTTTATCAGAATCTTTTTTTTCTTTTAGATTTATTCAAGAGGAAGAGGACTTTATCCATAATATAGTTGATGCTCAGCTTGAAGATCAGCAAATTGATAATAACTGAGATGACACTGGTGGGGATGGAATTTCAGAGGGTTCAATGTTCTGGAGAGGAAGGATTACATGTGGTGGTTAAAGTGGGGGTCAATGTAGATAAATAGTTATGGGTGAGAAAAGGTGGAGAGACAAGTATGGTAGATGGGATTGGATAGGGATGGTGTAAATCTAGATATTTCTGAGTAGAGAACTTTGTAATAGTAGTAGAAAAAGCAGAATGAAAAGAAAATGGATTTATGGACTAGTGGTTGGTGCATGCTGGTGAGGGAGTCATTACCAATCACTTCAGGTGTGGCCTATGATGTTCATATGTGTAACAGCAGTATAAACGCATTTATGAGCAGTATTTCACTGTGGGTTACAGCTCAGCTTTGTTAAGAGTCAGTTACTATTTGGGGCAGAAGTATTTACTAGCTCTAAAGAAGGCTTGTCTTTAGGTCACAGGTTTTAGTATGTTGGGAATGTGAAATTCTCGGCAGTGATCATCAGTGATTATGAGGTTAGCATTTCTAATGACTTAGATTTAACTGAGTGTTGTCTAACATTAGAGAATAGAAAGTGCAATGTACAGTAGAAAGAATATGGAGGACACAAATGAACCTTAGAGTACACCTGAGGAGATGTAAAACTAGATCTATATGACAGCTACTTATTCTTAATTAATTGTCTTATAAACTCAGGCTACACTGTCACAGTACCAAAATCAATAGATCTGACAGACACTATTTTAACTTTCATTTTTTACTAGAATTTTCTGAAGAAATATTTAGTAACACTAGAACTAGATAATATATCTGTCTGCTTTTAAAAGATAGCAAGTATATTGCTAGAGCTTTAATGGACTTTATATTTAAGAACACAAACTTGAAGTAATCCTACAAAAATATAACCATAAATTTGGGATTTTCCATTTTTTTTTTATAACAGATAAAAGCATTGTAGTTGATTTATCTGACATATTTTAGATTATTTCAGAAAATGATAAAGAGTATACAAAAATAGGTTTTTGAGGAATTTTTCTTAAAAATCCATTTATTTTCTGTTAAGAAAACATGATATATACAACAATACTTGTGTCATGACACCAAGTTAATAAGACATATAAATTTGAAAATTTAAGATATCAAAGACTATTGTGTATTAAAATAGCTAATAAAAAAAATAAAAAGATTTCAAAATTCTTTTAGAATTTACTTATAAAACTAAATAATATGTTATGTTATACATATTAATCATAGAATATTCAAGAAAATATCTACCCATAAAAATATCCCCATGGACAGAAGTGGCATTAGGAAGAACAGTTATAGGTGTTATGGAATATAAAAAAGTAACTACAATTAATCATAAATACTAAATTATGAAAAGTTTTTAACACAAATAGTGTAAAACTTATTTTTGCAAGACCAAATGTAAGTACACAAAAAGCTACAAGTAGCCTTCTTCCTACTGCATCACAAACTAGAGAAAGCAAGAAATCTCAGTGATATTGCACAACCTTCTAAAAATAACAGCCATATCTCCCTTAAATTACATCCCACTGTTTTAAAATAAGACACATTAGATAATGTACTCTAAGATATACAAGATCTGAATAAAAGTAAAGAAGAAATATAGTAGATAATGTCTGGAATACTTTTGAACTTTAGATTGCTCAATCAGGGCTGATCTAAGGGTCAACAGCAAAAACTGGGGTAAAAACTCTTACTTAGATTCTATCTGAACCAGGAATGTAGCTAAACATGAAATAATAAATGGCACTCTGTTGGTTACGAGTGTTCCAGCTGTTCCAATCAACAGAACAGCCTGCTTGTGAAATTAACGTGCAAGTGGCTATGTGCACCCCTACCCAAATATGGAATAGACAGACATTAAACAACAAAGTACAAACACCTCTTGTCATCTGCTCCTTCAAAAGAAAAAAAAGAAAAAAACTAAACAATTCTTTGAGATGAATATCCAATGAAGCAACTGTTAATTTTTGTATATATGAAATTAAATGACATAAAACAAATGAATAAAATAATGCATCCTTAAGAAAATCCTATAAACAAGAAATAAAATAATCTGACAAAATAAAATACAAGAATCTATAAATATCTTTTCTAATTTGCTAACAAACGTACATGTTCTTTCAGTCTAGCTGCTGTCTGCAATTGGAAGCAAATTATATTGCTCTGAAATGTGACTGGCTCCACACATTCCACATTACAAAGACTTCCTGTTTACTGAAATGAGCCAATAAGGAAGTCCCCCATCAACCCAACAAGGAAAGCCTCCATTGAGCCAATGTGGGAAGCTCCCACTGAGCCAACAAAAGAAGCCTTCGCAAAGCAAACAAAGAGGCCTCCAATGAGTCAACAAAAGAAGTCTCCATGATTGAGTTTCCACTGGGCCAATGGTGCAGCCATCATTAAGCCAACAAAGGAGTGTCCATTCAGCTAATGTGAATGGAGACTTAATGGAGCTAACAAGGTTATCTTTATTAAACCAATGAAAGAACCTTTATGTGAACACTTGATTTAGTTGAAATAGGAACCAAATCTCCCTAAAATCATCACAACATATTATCTTAAAGAAGGAAGGTTATACTGGATAGTTCTTGATACTCTGTCTGAAAAAAAAAAGTAAAGATAAGATGGTCATAGTTGGAACACCTTTGGTCACAGGTCTGTTTAATGAGGTTTGACCTAGGTCTAAACAACAGCAGATTTGTGGATAGGAAAATCCCAATAAAATTAAGTGAGGATTTCTTGCAAAAACTTTTTGAATATAGATAAATATAATTTAGATCCCCCCCCCACCCCCATATAGAGGATTTCTGTTTTCTCCCTTATTCTAGCCACTCCAATCCCCAGTCAATGAATGTTTAACTCAGCAAAGTATGGAATCTACAAAGAGACATACTGCATTACAGGAGTCTGTCTTATCAGAACACACAAAAAAAAAAAAAAAAAAACTACAATTTTTCTTTTTACACTTTCCTTTAAAAAGGGTGGATTCTGCTTCTTGATCATGTTAGAATAATTCCAAATCAAAAGCAATATTTTCAGTAACCAATTCCAACATGATTTTACTCCTTGTGAGTATTCTTCAGTTATATGCTTTAAGAAGTGAAACAAGTTAGAATTTTGACATAATTTCCTAAAAACAATGTATGTAAATGGAAGGCATTCTAATGCACAACTGAAAACTAAATTGTAAAATTTTCCCAAGAGAACCTCAAAGATATACTAAGACACATATGACAGTAATGACATTAACAACAAAAATATATATATATATCATCATCATCATCATCATCATCATCATCGTTTAACGTCCGCTTTCCATGCTAGCATGGGCTGGACGATTTGACTGAGGACTGGTGAAACCGGATGGCAACACCAGGCTCCAATCTAATTTGGCAGAGTTTCTACAGCTGGATGCCCTTCCTAATGCCAACCACTCAGAGAGTGTAGTGGGTGCTTTTACGTGTCACCCGCACGAAGGCCAGTCAGGCGGTACTGGCAACGGCCATGCTCAAAAATGGTGTCTTTTATGTGCCACCCGCACAAGAGCCAGTCCAGGGGCACTGGCACCGATCTCGCTCGAAAACCCT
>NC_068983.1:93001505-93015861 GCF_001194135.2 Octopus bimaculoides
AGTGTTTATTGCACCTGAACATCTGCCACATACAAAAACTAACTTCGTAGTTAATCTGCCTTTGATATTGCTGCACCTCTTATGTGTCCATAGCTTGCACCGGGTACATCTTATAGAGTTACTACCTACTCCTTTTCTACATACTGAGCAGGGCCATCTACCTGAAGGGGTTTGTGTTTTATCTACCTTCCTACTTATTAGGATTTTGGTTTTTGCTAGGTTGACTCTAAGGCCCTTCAATTCTAGTCCTTGCTGCCACACCTGAAACTTCTCCTCTAGTTCTGATAGTGACTCCGCAATTAGTGCAAGGTCATCAGCATAGAGGAGCTCCCAGGGGCAACCTGTCTTGGATTCCTCTGTGATCATATATAGATATCTTTTAACCACGGTAGTAGTGGAATATATTCTGAAGTCCACCATTTCATCAATTGCAGCAGATTCCAAGCTTCACCACTAATTCAGTTCTCAACTAAATTGCAAACTTAATAGTTTTAAAGAGGACACCTCCTCAGCTACACATTGGCATAAATAGTTTGAGTTTTGGTTCAGTAGAAAAAAAGTTACATCAAAATATCTGTGACCTCAAGTGGGGTAGTAAGGCAGATATTCATCTTGAATTAACGTAAATTTTTTAATTCAAAATTAAAAGTATACTTTTCTTAGGCTTAAATGATAGAAAAGTGCATGAGGAATTCAGAAGTGTTAGTCACATTGAACAAGAATTAGTAGAAAAACAGTTATGAGGTAAAATGTTACAAAATTTAATGTCAGTAAGTAAGGGAGTAACGCTTAAGTAATAATAAAGAATTTACTTCTAAAATGAATGTTTACATTCTAAGGTGGTGAGCTGGCAGAAACATCAGCGCGCAGGGTGATATGCTTAGCAGTATTTCGTCTGTCGTTACATTTTTGAGTTCAAATTTCACCGAGGTCAACTTTTATGTAAACGTTTAGTAAACGTTTTTGACAAAATTTTGTATTTTAGAAGCAGTATTTCGTCTGTCTTTACGCTCTGAGTTCAAATTCCACCGAGGTTGACTTTGCCTTTCATCCATTTTGGATCTTTTCAATTAAACATACAGATTATTTAATTAATTTTTTTAACTAAACACTTTCAAACTTCCGATACTGGTGGAATGTATCACATAGAACAGGGTTTACTCTTAACGTCTTTGACAAAATTTTGTATTTTAGAAGTTATTTCGTCAAAAGTTACAGAGTGACAATGGACAAATTTGTTTGATAAGTGATAATACACGAATCTCTCAGCTTTTGACTTACTCTCTAACTTCTGCCAATGATATATATACATATTACAAATATGTGTTAAAAAATCGCATCGCACAATCAAACCAATGAAAGAGCCTGATCGCTTGACACGCTAAAAATAGCAGCCAAAGTATCCCCCTACCTAAATCACACGCCCATTGTATGTAATGTCCAAGATTATCCCTAAAAAGATGGCTGGAATGTTTTTGATGATAGGTTTGCAGTATCAGGGTTAATTTGAGGCTAAATAACAACAAGATTATGGTAAATTTCTATCTTAACACCCGCATGATTTTCACTAAGACAAAGATTTTTCGTGTGGAATCAAGTACTCTGGACCTCCTAATATGCTGCAAATTCCTTATTTTGGCTCGGAGAAAATGAGGTAGTGGTAGTGGGGGTCTCCCCCCCCAATCCCGGTATCATTGGAATTTTTTTGTGTTGAATGAATTCCTGTGAACTCCTAATATTGCAAAATTAGGTTAGTTAAGGTGAGCCTGGTAACTGATGGTTTTGGGGTCTTGTTGTTTGTAACTTTTGGGGAGCCATGGTGCAACCTACAACATGGTAAAAATCCCTGCCATTAATTTGGTGTGGATGAGTAATATCAAATTATTCAATCACAACATATATTTAAATTAAACATGAAAAAAATTAATATTATCATCACTTACATGGAAAAATTGAAATATTATATTTCAGTATTTTATTAGTTAAAATCTTAAATTTTTAACACATTATTAATTATCTTATAACAGTAATGCCTGGAAAAATCATGGATCACACCTGTAAGAGTATAGGACAAGCTATTACTTCAAGTAAAGTAAAGAATAAGAAACTTTTTACTTAAAATATTGCAGCTAAAATTAAAATTTGAACATTAAAACTTATTTTATTATAGTTTACAAATAACACTATACTTATTTAAGTAGAATTTGGCTAATTTACTACCTTAAATACAGAAAAAAGTGACTAATTAGACACACTTACAAATTAACTGAACAGTTTTGTACAATAAATTTAAAAGATGAGAACTAAGAATGATAAATTAGAAGAACTGACATTCTTTGCTGCAATATTTTAAGTAAAAAGTTCCTTATTCTTTACTTTACTAGAAGCAATAGCTTGTCCTATACTTTTCCAGGTGTAATAACTTGCCCTGTACTTTTCCAGGTTTATAATCTTAACTTTTCATGCTCACATTTTTCCATGTAATTATAACATACCTGGCACTATAAGTCTACACAACTCACATTCCATCCAGCAGTAATGCATTACTGCCACACACACCAGATATGATATAGAATAACTGTCTGATATTGCAACCCATAACACATATTCACCACCTGACAAGATACTACAAAAACTGCATGTTCTTTACACAACAGAGGAAACAGTAAAATAGCACCAAAAAGAATAAATCAAACTCTATAGAAAAGGAAAAACAGATACAATGTACTAAGATGGGGGTCTACAATCTGAAAAACATAAGGCTGCACATGCCTTGGACCTGGTGATGAAGCAGGAACTCACATGAAACTGTCAAAATAATGTTCATCAACAAAGGCACAAGGCCACAGATTTGTAGGGGTCATATAGTTATGTACACTCAGTATGTAACTGATACTTTTTTTTATTGATGTCTAAAGGATGAAAAATGAAGTCAATGCTAGTGGGATTAATAGTCATTTACTAAAGAGGTGTAGCTAAATATCACAAGGAATTCTGTCTGTCATATAACAATAATAAATATATTACTTACTAAAAATCTCAACCTTGATATAATCTTTTGTACCAACACAGTGAATCATGACACCATCTCGGGCAGTAGTTTTGAACTGGAACCAAATATCTCCTGAACTCTTTGCATCAAAGGTGTTTAGTTTAATGATAGCATCAGCCTTGCGGAAAGTTATCACATTATCAAATAAGTCTGTAGATTAAAAGCAATAAAACTTTAACATCTCATCATCATGAAAAACAACCAAATGGAAATCTATATCAAAGAAAACATTTTCACATAAAAAGAAAGCTATCAACAATTTATGTAACAGTTTTAGATAAATGTATGAAAGAATGTACATCCTGATGATACTAGTTGAATGATAATTCAGCAAGGAGGCATTGAACTTGGTGTGTAAAATAGGAGCCAATATAATGTAAATATTTCTTAAACCCCAAGGAACTTAACTGCCAGTGCCTTTCACCAATTTCATGGTGTGAATAGGTTAGAATGTTGATTTATTTCAAGTAACATTCCAAATATGATCTGGTACTTTTCTCTAACATCTTAACTCCTAAATTCCTGACATACTTTCTTTATATAAATCTACTAATCCTGTTAGAAACTAGAAATTTTGATGAAATGCAGTTAGTCCAGGATAAAAATCAATAAAATGTAACTACTGCATGAATCTGGATGAAAATTTTTGTTTCTCTTAGTTAGCTTTTATTAGTGAACAATATCAAACCTTATTTTAGCAATGATCTCAAAGAACCACTGTTTCAGAATAATGATAATAAACAATATATTATTTGTACTTTCTATATTAGTCAGACTGGTATCCTCATTCTGATTGTTACTTTCGTTATGTTTTAGCTGTTGCATGTTCTTTGGGTATCTTGTGTTGAACTTGGTTGTTGTATTGGAATTTTGAACCTAACCCTTTATTTGTTCTCATTCCACTCTCTGCATTCTATGACATTTTTTTGCTTCAATTGAATTATCTGAATTATATGAGTGCCTTGCCTGGGATTGAACTCAGAACCTCTAGATGACTGTACTGCATTAACCAATGTCTTTATCTACAAGTAGATAAAGACCTTGAGTTTCTGAGTTCAGTCTTAGGCAAGACACTAAAGTCATTCACATAACTCAGCTGAAGGAAAAAAAAAGTCTACCTCTGTAGATGAAATTTAGTGCTAGGTTCAAAATTCCAATACAACACAACCAAGTTCAATATAAGAACTCTGAAGAAGGCTGGAACATAGTGAAGGTAACAATCGAAATGAGGACACCAATCTAACTAATATAATTGACACTCTGTTGGTTACGACGATGAGGGTTCCAGTTGATCTGATCAACAGAACAGCCTGCTCATGAAATTAACATGCAAATGGCTGAGCACTCCACGGACACATGTACCCTTAACATAGTTCTTAGGGAGATTCAGCATGATACAGAATGTGACAAGGTAGTAATCATTTTTGCCAGCTGAGTGGACTGGAGCAATGTGAAATAAAGTGTCTTGTTCAAGGACACAACACATCGCCAGGAATTGAACTCATGATCTTATGATCATTAGCTGAATACCCTAACCACTAAGCCATGCACCTAATATAAATAGTATACATAATATCAAAAAATTTGTTTTTAAAGTTTAAGCTAAAATGGTGAAATTTATAGTGAAGTACAAAATTAATGTCACTTACTGTCACCCTCGCACATAAGTTTTCCAAGTTGATGTTTGCCAAATTTATTGTCAGTCACAGTACCAGTGTCACCAAAATGCAATTCAAGAACAGGCAGGTAGTCTTTGTGTTCAAGGTATCCAGAGTCTGTTTGGTCTGCTAAATTGGAGTCACAGTTGCAAGTAGTACTTTTACCAGCACAGCCATTGACAACAAGCCCACAGTTACACTTTCTGGAACCTGGTGCAGCTTTACCCCAATAATACATTGGTTGGTAAGTTCTGCCAACCCACCATCCATATGTCTCATGGACACCATCCTCTGCAAGACAAATTGCAAACAAAAATGAATAAATGTTTTTGACTGAAAATAAAATGATACAACATATATATATTAAACTGCATATGAAACACTGACTAAAATACTCACTAGAATGAGTCTATAACTAAGAATAGGTACCATCTATAACAAACTAGACATCTTTTGTAGAGCAGAGAAAGGGAAGAGAGAGAGAGAGAGAGAGACAGAGAGAGAGAGAGAGAGTGGGGGAGAGAGGGAAAGAGATGGAAGAAAAGAAAAAATACCAAACAAATTGGGACTAAAAAGTGTCAAACATTCTATATATATAATTGAAACCCAAGAATACTAAAGCCTCTAATTATGAAGATCAAATAGAAATCTTAAAGATAATTGGGTTAAAATTAGCACAAACACTCATTGCTTATAAACAGAGAGAGGGAGAGAGTGAAAGTGAGAAAGAGGGATCATTCATATGTGTGTGTGTGTGTGTGCAACAGAAATATCATTATGTATTTTACATATATTGAAGAGCAATTCTATAAAGGATTTAGCAAATTCTTTTATGGCGATTCTGGTAAATTTACCAATTATTCATAAACTATCAAAATGATATTGATGTATTTCAGTTTTCATCCATTTAATACAGAAAAATCAAACACTTCAATATGTGCAATTATCTAACATTCAATGTTGTCATTTTAGCTGTAATTTACAAGAATATATATACTTCATCTACCTTGCTATTTAGCACAGCAAGATCAACAGTTGTTTGCAATAATTCAGCTAATATAACGCATGTGCCTGACAGCCTTGTCTTCACATATAACACACCCACACAGACATAAATATAAACACACATGCATACAAGCATACATGTACACATCTATACATATATATATACATAATGATAATGTAGTAGGATCAGGTGAGTGATTGTGGTAAAAAGGCAGTTGGTTAGTCTCCAGTATAAACATGGTTTGTGTAGAAAATACAGACTGCTCAATAACTGATGCATCAAATACAGTCTGTCCCACATTTATATTAGATAGAAAATTCCTATAAGATGATAGATGCTATACAACTTTATTTTGAAAGCAACAAACATTGCTTATAATGTGATAATCAAACCTACAAATAAAAGGCATGGAAGTCAAGGGCTACAGCTGATTCAAAAGCACATTGGGTTCATCCTACATATCATAAGTATCTTGTAGCCATCAGGTGTACGTTTTCATTAGGTTCACATTCAACTGTTTAGTTGAAAATAGTCTGCCACAATGGTGAATGAAAAAGAAAGCTGGGCTAGCAGAAAGAATAAAAAATGTGTGAGTGGATATTGGACCCAGTAAAGAACTGATGGTATCCCCTAATCACTGATTACTTTAGTGAAATAAATAGGGGTGTGGTTTCATTTTGTTATCAGCATACTCAAGCTATTGTAATGGCTGCAGTAGGTTATAATTCCAATGTATATGTGGTATCAATAACGGGCAGCCAGTGCACCAAAAGCTGGGATGTTTATTGCTTAGGATAGATAAATATAAGTAAGAAAAGCTCATATGGGGAAAAGCATAGAAGGTGAAAAAGAAAAAAAAAAACTGGACAAGTAAGGTGATGGTAGTAGATTACTTGTATGCATACACACATGAAAACACTAGTCCACACACATGCATGCACACACAAAAGACTATGTAGACTTGCACATATGAAACATATCAGTATATATATATAAAAGTTAGGGTACCAGAATACCACTTGCTAGAAATAGAAATAGGAGTTAACACTCCAAAACCACAAATTTCTCAGTATTAAGAAACGTACACACACATATACATGCACATATTGTACATGTGTGTGTTTGTGTGTGAATATACATACACATGAATAGCATAGATAGATACAAATGCACTATGTATTCTTAAGTTAATATTATCTCCACCTAAAGGCGGTGAGCTGGCAGAATTGTTAGCATACTGGGCAAAATGCTCAGCAGTATTTTGTCCATCTTTATGATCTGAGTTCAAATTCTGCCAAGGTTAACATTGCCTTTCATCCTTTTTGATGTCAACAGAATAAGTATCAGTGGAACACTGGGGATGATGTAATCAGCTTATCCTCTTCCCCAAAATTGCTGGCCTTGTGCCAAAATTTGGAATCAATATTATCTCCACCTCCATATGAAAAAGAAAGATATCCTCAAGAATCAAAAATCCTCCAAAGCTGAAGTGCCATTAAAGAAAAGGAGAGACTTATTGTCTGAAGATAAGAGAATTGTTGACAAGTGTTTCTGCATCAATAGGCAACACCAGCACAGCTATCCTCTTTATTTCCAGTAGTCAAGAGATATAGACATCTATAAAGAAGAAAAAAATAAAATACTTATGACTTAGGTAATTTGCATAATTTAAATAAAAATGAGCCAAGGGAAATGACTCAGAGTTGCCGGTGACATATATTTGAACAATATATACATATGTGCACATGAATATATATATATATATATATATATATATATATATATGCAAATATGCCCATATACATGTGTGGAGCACGTCTATATATAGATGACCCTCTTTGGCCATGAATGATCATGGGATTTCGCCTAGAAAGTTCCTCACCGAGGTACAAATCCAGACAAAGTTATTTATGGAAGACCAGCACTCACCATTGCATACCAGCCTCCCTTCTCTATGCAACTAATGCTATCCAGGGGAAAGGCAAAAGCCTATACAGCTTGGCACCAATGATGTCACAACTCATTTCTACAGCTGAGTGAACTGGAGCAACATGAAATAAAATGTCTTGCTCAAGAACACAACACACATCCTGGTCTGGGAATCAAACTCATGATTGTGAGCCCAGTGCTCTAACCACTGAACCATGCACCTTTACCTGTATGTGTGTGTGTGTATATATACATATATTAGCAAACGCACCCATCCTTTGGATGGTTTAAGTTGCTTTGATGGTATTTTTTCACCAAATAATTGAACTACCGACAAGAGTTATGAATAGTATGGCAATCTATATTTCCGATTAGCCTAGGAATGGAAAATCGAATTGAAGGCTGGTTAATGTGGAGGTCATTGTACTTTAACGATCATAGAACAAGTCCGCAAGTGATGCAAAGCAGAGCTACTGAAGTGTTTGGGGAATAGATTATGGATAATGACTACAAAATATAGTTGTTTTACATGAAAGTGAAATATCCTGTTAGTATCAACCGCACAAATGGTGTAATGAAATTGAAGGAAGACATTGTAACTTCCCCTCTGCAAGTTTATTTTTTCCAGCAGCAAAGGGAGTTATTTTTTGGAGAGATAAGCTAACAAAAGCCCCTTTATTCTGTCTTCCCACATAGCCTGCATATAAATTAACAGCAAATGTTGCATAAAGTTAAATTGGTATGGAGCTTTTTGAAAGATACATATAGCTTTTGCTAGTGGAAGCAAAACTCTTATTTAAAGATTGATTCTTTGGGATGAATCATATGTGATTGTTTAAAAAAGTCGAGAACAACAATGCTAAAAAGTATTTGAAACAATAGACAACAGTCGAAATCTCATAATGGCTGGGTAAATAAGCATCCTTAAAGTGAAACAATGCATTAGTAGGTAAATAAAGGTATGAACAAGTAGAAGAGAGACAATGGAACATCACCTTTCAAGTAACTCAGAATAGGTAAAGGTAAGCTTGCCAAAGTTTAATGCAGTTTAAATATGGAGATTAAAATTGTTTGGTATTGGATAGCACCATTTGAGCATGATTGTTACCAGCGTCATCTTACTGGCATGTGAAAAAACATGCTGCTGAACTGGCTCCTGTGCATGTGGCATGTAAAACACCATTTTGAGTGTGACCGTTGCCAGTACCGCCTGACTGGCTCTTGTGCCGGTGGCAGGTAAAAGCACCCACTACACTCTCAGAGCGGTTGGCGTTAGGAAGGGCATCCAGCTGTAGAAGCTCTGCCAGATCAGATTGGAGCCTGGTACAGCCATCTGGTTCACCAGTCCTCAGTCAAATTGTCCAACCCATGCTAGCAATTTAATCACCATGGCAAGTGGACAGTAGAAATAAATAGACAAAATCCTTTCACTTTTATTAAAAAAAAGATTATAAAAGTATGGAAGACCCTACATACAAAAAAACTATGCCCATTTAGGTCCATTTACGCTGGAGCTCTGGTCAAAATGTTTAGTGCATGATCATCCTTGGGACATAAGTAATGTGTGTAAAGTTTGGTGAAAATTGGTTGAGAATTGTGGAAATGTATGCATTAGTCATTATACACACACAAACTATGATTTATATATACTAGATATGTACACACGTATATATACAAGCATATATGCATCTACTCACACACACATGTACACAGGCGCAGGAGTGGCTGTGTGGTAAGTAGCTTGCTTACCAACCACATGGCTCCGGGTTCAGTCCCACTGCGTGGCACCTTGGATGTCTTCTACTATAGCCTCGGGCCGACCAAAGCCTTGTGAGTGGATTTGGTAGATGGAAACTGAAAGAAGCCCGTCGAACTCAATAGTAAACCTCATCCTGATGGTTGCATCTCTGTACATGGCCTCAATGGTTCGAACAAATCAATCATCTATACCTAGTTTCTTTAAAGTCTACCAGACAACAAATCATAGTATCTTGTTGAAGCCTTTCTGTAGGTCAATGAAGGTTATGTTTATTGAATTATTCTTAAGCATGAAATTCACCTCAGTAGTCACATTATGAAGAGGGAAACGGTGGAACTATGCCCTAACAGAAACCAAACTGCATGTCACATACATCAATTCTCTGATACACACACACACACTGTACATACATGTATAAATATACACCCATTCAAACCCACATACAAGCACAATAATTCTCTCTCTCTCATATACATACATATATATATATATTATCCATGTTAGCATGAAAAAATGAATGTGATAAACAAATATACACATTCAGTATTATAATGGAACAAGAAATTAATTCTGTGTTATTAGGAAAAAAAAAGCATTAATAATAATATCTATTAAAATTTATTTTCATCATACTCTTATGTTTTTTAATGCCATCAGTTCTCCTAAAAAGAAATACCCAATAAATTCAAAAATCATGTAATGTTTTTTTTAAACCAATGGAATAATTATACTAGTCATAATAGAGTTAAACCCCACTCCCTTTTATGCTAACCCTAGGAAATGTGTACATAAATCTAAGTTAACATAGGAAAGCATGCTCACATAGAAAATATTAGAAAGAGAGCAAAAATAATGTAAATAGAAACCATTTTTTAAAAATATTTTCAGCATTTTCTGAGTTTTATAAATTTTAGGGAAAATCTACATTAGATTTCAAAATTATGAGGAAAAAATATACTTTAGGAATGCAGAAATTAAATAAATTTAGTATTAATTCATAAATAAGAATCTAAAAGTCATATTTTATTTTTGGTTAAATTTATCTGTAGAAAGGAAAATACCAAAAAAAAAAAAAGAACAATCATAAGATAAAACAAAATCTGTCTTATATTTTTTTTTGAGAATTAAAATGGTTATGTGTTGATAGAGATAAATTTCTATACAAGGATCAGTGGTTAACTGGGAATGCAACAAAGGAGCCTGAAATAGAAAAGTTTTACAATGCTTTTACAATTGGTTGCATTTTTGTAAAATGCATGCATGCTCATAAAAGTAGGTGAAATCAGAACTAGAATAAGAAAAACTCCACTTAAAACTGCCGAAGGTAGAATTATTTAATGAATAAAACAGAAAACAGCAAAATCAATATCAACAACAACAACAACAATAATAATAATGTATAAATATAGTATATCTATATAATGTCGGCTTCATAGATTTGCAGTACATCAAATTCTATTACAAATTTGAGTAGCATGAAACATTGTACTATTCATGGTTGCCTATTTCGGCATTTAATTACCTACAAGACACGCAGCATTGCTTTGAACGAAAGAGTAGAGAGAGAGAGAAAAAAAATCAAATGAGATCAAATTGGATCCCTCTAGGTATATATTTTTCTTTGTTACTTTATTCTTCACTAATTTCAGCTCATTTTACTATCAGTGACATTATTTTTCACAAGAAATAAAATTAAGGCAAATTCACTGAGACCAAAATTTATTAAAAAAATATAAAAAAATGGGGGTATATAAAATGGCAAAATATTCCATGAAAATTTATGCCAAAGGTTAATCAATACTGAAGCTTTGTCTTCTATATTTTGCCAGAGTTTATGCATCTTGAAAACTATTTATTTTGCGTTCTATACTTGTAATACAATTTAAAAAAAAAAAATTTTTTGAATAAAAGAAATTTTGGAATAAAAATTTTCAATTCTAAAATTATATTAGTTGTAATTTTATTTATAGTATCACAAATACATTGCAGTTAATTTTAAAAATATACACACATCTATCTATCTATCTATCTATCTATCTATCGACATACATACATGTGTCTAGAGAGAGAGCGCGATGGCTACTTGGAATTTCAAAAATATGATTAGCAGTCTATTTTGCATATTTATATCATTACTTAATGTCCATGTTCCATGCTAGTATGGGTTCAATAATATATATATATTATACTAAAACTCAAAGTTTGTCTGTTTTCCTGCCCTTTGATTAAGATGATAAAGATTACAAATAAAACAGTCATTGCCCCATTTAAGAAAAAAAAAAAAATCAAGTTGAAAATGTATGGCAACACTTCAAAGAGTCATCGCAGCTACTGCCACCTGGCCTTTTTTCTTCTCTTAATCATTTCTACAGCTTTCATGAAAGAGCACCCTCAATAGTGAGGTTACAAGTTCATCTACAAGATGAACCAAGAATATAGCTCAGAAATAATGAGGATATGGCTGTCAATGAATGACATATGAGAACAACATTGACAGAATTCTTTTCATTGTGCATCAATGATGACTTTGCAAAAATATTACTTTATGCTGAAGTACCCATGAATTTCACTTGGAACAGTAGTAACAAACAATGGCAAAGAAAAAGCGAGGAAAAAAAGTTGAAGGCCATCTGAATGTTTTTAAAGAAGAAATACTTGGTCATGTTTATGTTATCACACCAAAGGTAGGAGTATTGTATTATTCAAGAATTTTATTGCATGAAGTTTGAAATAGTATTTTTTCCTTTGCCACTGTGCACTGACATTTTCAGCTTGGAGTGGTCCTGACCCTATGAGTCATGGGTACATCTAGTATATATATATATATATATATATATATATATATATATATATATATATATATATATATATATATATACACACATATATGAAAATACACACAGACACACACATTATTATCATCAGTATTTAATGTTCCATCCTGGTGAAGGTTGGATGGTTTAGGCTGGATGCCCTCCCTAACACCAACCATTTTACAGTGAGTACTGGTGTTGCTTTTGTACCACAGGTACTAGAGTGGTAGAGGAGCCATGTAGCTACTCACATTCGTGGTAAAGTGTGAGAATGAATCAATAGTATCTCCAATGAGATAAATTGGAGGTTCAGTTAGGAATGGGAGTGGGGGAATGAAATGCTCAATGTAATATATATGTATATGTGCATGTAGATACAAACACACACACATATACATACATACAAAATTTGATGATATTGTAATCTCCTATGTTCAGTAACCACTTGATGTGTTAGTCAACAGTTAATGGTGTTGAAGAGCATAAAGGTTAAAGTTGTAGTTGAGAAAAAGTTAGCTGACATAGAGAACTGGAAAACCATCTATACATAGGAAAACAGTTACCAGTATCATGATGATTCACGCAGGTATCAAAATGTCAACATCATGACTGCTGCTCAATGCTTTGTGAACACTGTAAAGACTGTAAAATGTGACATGGACAGCTGCAATGGAGATTATGAAGCTGTGGCCAGCAGAAAGGGATACAGCAAGTATTCTGACTGCATTTGCATATCAGAATTCATCCAACAACTGTAGGAACAGGGCTCTATTCTGATGGCTATGTGAAGCTGCTGGATAATGTGGTCAAACCCTAACTGGAGAGGGATGCTGCTGGAAGACCATATGCATGGCAGCAGGATTCAGTTGCTTGCCATACCTCCAGAAAGAGTCAAAAGAGGTTGTTGGAGAACTCCTATGATTTCACCAAACCCAATTTCTGGTTTTTTATTTCCTCCGATTGCAATCCCATGGATCACATATGTCTGTGATGTGATTGAGAAAGACACCAAATGCTCTGCCTGCAAAACCAAGGATGAGCTGGTGACCAAGATCAAAGAGGTGTTTGAAGATCTTCCAAGGACACAATGAGGAACATATGTGCCAGGATTTGGCGCCATTTTGAGGCTGTGGTGGAAGCTGAGGGTGGCTACTTTGAATAAACTGTTATCTCCCAGCTATAATTTAATTGATACTTTTTGAATTTTTTAGAATACTTTCATTTTTAAATGGGATATTGTGTATTCTTTTCCTTTCATTTTAACTGTTGAATTTAGCCCAAACACCCTGTATATACATACATACATACACACACACATATATATATATATATATATATATATATATATACACACACACACACATGAGAAATAGGTTGTTAAACATTTTATTATCCAAATTCCATAGAATAATCTTTCACAATGTTGCAAGAAAGTATTCCTAACCAGCCCAACCCTCGTATAATGAAATATCAGAGCAAATAGTTTTCAAAGAATTCCACAATAAAACATTTTTACAAGAAATATCTTTTTTTTTTACAATTTGACATAATTTTGGTAGTTTTGAAGTTGTTTTAGCAATTATAGCCAAGGTCACTGTTGGTGCACTACAAGTGGTCATTCATCATCATTATTTGATGTCCACTGTATCGTGCTTGTCAAATGGGATTTGCTGAGGCAAATTTTCTACATTCAGTGTCATTCCTGTTATTGACCCTCACCTATTTCCAAGAAAAAATATTTCTCCATGGACAAACATGTTACTACAGGTAACTGGAAATGAACAACATTGTATGATAAAGATGTTCATTTACAATTATCATGTAATATCAAGACAAGGCTGCACACCAACACATACACACACACACACACATATCTATATATATAAAAATAAGAATGTGTGTCTGTCTGTCTGTCTGTCTGTGTGAATCCCTAAAACTCGAGAACTACGCAACCAATTTCATTCAAATTTTACACATGCCTTACTTAGGGTTCCAGTTGTGTTTTAGTCAAAAAACATTATTAACTTCTTGCAGAGTTCGAGCACACGGCAACATAATATCTCCTCCACTATTTAAGTATTACGTGTCTAAAGTGAAACAAAAACACTCATGTCAAATACTTTCACTTTAAAAATGAAA
>NC_068983.1:93016902-93032200 GCF_001194135.2 Octopus bimaculoides
ATATGCTCCACAAGGGAAAACAAGGAACTTAGTTTACAATGAGGTGTTATAATCACAACAGCAAGAAAGTATGTACATGATCACCTTCTTTTACGAAACTTCATTGACTTTCATATATTTATATTGATATACATATATATACGTGTGTTTGGGTACGTGTGTGTATATACATCTCTATATATAAAGATGATGCGTAGTCTAGATGGCGTTTTTAGATTTCATTATTCTCTTTAACCCGGGCAACGCCGGGTATTTCTGCTAGTATATATATATATATATATATATATATAGGCTATATTATATCTCTGAGCAAGAGGTAAACAGTAACAGTACAGAATCTTAAAATATATTTGCCAACTGAAAGTGGCGGTCCCCTAGAGGATGATGTTACTGTTGTTTTTAGCCTCAGGAAGACATCTCCAGCTGGCTAATGACACGCTGTCTGTGTCTGATTAGTATTTGTGAGGGGAGGTCATCACTCCCATCTCTAGCCTTACATGATACACAAAGACCTGGGTTTCTGGCTAGTTACCCATCTTCAGTATGTCACAATCACCAGCTAGTGATGAACACTCATTCCACTCGCAAAATACTATATGCTTTTTCCAGCAACAAACTGTTGCTGATCTTGAAAAAGGAGAAATAAGCTATATTAAATCTTTGAGTGAAAGGTAAACAATAACAATACGGAATCATAAAATATATTTGCCAACTAAATGTGGCAGTACCATAGAGGATGATGCTACTGTTGTTTTTAGACCCGGAAAGACATCTCCTCCAGCTGGCTAATGACACACAGTTTGTGTCTATTTAGTATTTGCAACAGGAGGTCATCGCTCCCATCTCTACAGATTTTCCAGGACAAAGCTCGTCTTGTAGGCTGTAGTTTCTGGCTCAGAATTTCTGGAACAACCGTTGACACTGGGTTATGCTTATTGCCCTATACCCATATAATGTATTAATATTCCTCACACTTTCCATTGCATTGTTGCCTTTATTGAACTCATAAAGGCAAAATATGCCGAATATGCTCCTTTGTCACTTCCATTATAGCTTTGAAAAAATAACTGTTAAAATCGAACTGCACTCTTCAAAACTTACACTAAGAATAAATAAAAGGTAAAATTACTACCTGCTTTTATAGCAAGTTGATGCAGGTAGTTTATCCCATCCCCTTCCGACCTTTAGTTCATGCAATTGAAATAACCACATTATTTATGGGATGACCCAATATATACACACTCATATATATATATGTACATACACACACACATACATACATACATACACACATATATATATATATATATATATATATATATATATATATATATATATATATATATATATATATATATATGTACATTCACACACACACACACACATATATATATGCACACACACACACACACACACAAAATAGCTTCTTTTAGTTTCTGTTCTGTCTATCAAATCCACTTAGACAGCTTTAGTTAACCTGGGGTTTATAGTAGGAGACACTCACTGAAACTGTTGTGCAAGTGTCTTCTTAAGTTGATAATTTGGGCCAAAGTGCCCGAAATTTCAAATTAAACAGTAACTTCAAATTTTTCTTTTTGATTAATACAGTATCAACAAGTATCTTGTTTACATTAATTGCAATAATTAGCATTATCATTATGGTTGTTGGAATATATATTCTTATACTAGCAATAAACAGCTCCGTTAATTATTACGATTGAAGTATTACTAATAATTTAGTCAATGTTGCTAATAATACCAAAAATGCCACAACTTATATTGCTGCAGCTATTACTACTGTTGGCCGATGACAGTACCGCCTGATTGACATGTAAAAAAAACCATTCGAGCATGGTCGTTGCCAGCCTCGCCTGACTGGCTCCTGGGCTGGTGGCACATAAAAAGCACAATTCAAGCGTGGTCGATGCCAGTACCACTAGACTGGCCCTTGTGCTGGTGGCATGTAAAAACCATCCACTACACACTTGAAGTGGTTGGCATTAGGAAGGGCATCTAGCTGTAGAAACTTTGCCAGATTGGATTGAAGCCTGGTGCAGCCTTCTGGCTTGCCAGCACTCAGTCAAACTGTCCAACCCATGCCGGTATGGAAAGCAGACATTAAACGACGATGATGATGAGTATAAACATTTTAAATTTCAATACCCAAAAAGGGGAGCATAACTGATAGAGTAAATGGGGGAGTGGAAGTGTAAGAGGGTGTCTAAATATTGCTGAAGTTGATATTTAGTGGGAATTCCTAACAAAATAGCCTTCTAAGTAAAAAATTCTAGGTATTATTTAGTGGGGAATCAAGTTAGTTTGGGTGGTAGTAGATAGGAAATGCTCAGTAGGTCTAAAATAGGTAAATCTATTGTACTACCAAGAGAAGAGACAGAAGATATAACACATTGCTGTGTGAGGATGTGAAAGTTGCCAATGAGAGAAAGATTGAGCAGTCAGTTGAGTAGCTTTCTTAATGTAAATACTAGATCAACATTTGATCGGAGCTAAATAAATTTCTTTTATAATGTACATTATTTTCTTGTGGAACAGAATCTTGCTGCTGTGATACTGACATGATAGAAAAATCTTCAAACTTTTAATTCTTTATTAGCACCAAAAACATCACCCAATGACTTCCACTTTGAATTAACTCGTGCTTAATTCCTGACAATTAATTCAGTTAAACTCCTTTATTATTTTCCTTTACTTACAGTTAGACTGCTTAAGAAAAGCCAGGGTTACTTTAGGGCTACAAAGGAAGAAAACATTGCAAACACCAAATAATTTGTATCAATATCATTGAAACTCCTCTCAATTCTCAGCAGAGCTAAGAAGGATAGGGGACAATGAAAAAGGAACAAAATCAAAAAAAAAAAGGTATTTTATTTAATACTTTTGTGCCAATGAAATAGTAACAAAGATGTTTCACTGGTGTTGATTAAACTTCAATGTAGTGGTGGGTTGTGAATACATTAACCAGTTAATTACAGAATCATCTGGCAGGTAAAGCTTGATTGTCTGAGGTAAAAAACTAAAGAAGAGGTAAAGTTTTTGTTTTCTTTTTTTAAATACCCTTCATCATCTTAGCAACAGGATATTCATGTAGAATCAGGGAAACAAAACATACTTCCAGTGTTTAATCATTTATTCGGGCAAGTTAGCAAATGAAACAACTGAAATGTAATATTTCGCTATTGGAGAGAAAACCCCCCAAAACAAACTACATGCATCTTTTACATAAGAAAGTACATTGGAGATAAATAATTATTAACTAAATTATGATTAAAGCACCTACCTGGATTAGCCAGTAGAAGAGAATTGTTGCATCTGTAGCTAATTAACTGTTTACAAGATGTCGCTCGTTCAATTAATGCTTCAAGTTCTAAAATTCCTGTATCATAACGGACATGCCGTACATAGGAACCTGGTTCCTTGTAGCCATTTACCAAAATTTCATTCTCACTGTTGTGGCCAACTAATGACTGGGCAACATCCACACCTGTAATAGGATGAAAGGAAATAATTTTAGATTAATAATAAAACAACTAACAACAAAAATAAATACTTTCAGCCTTTGCAATCACAAAGGATAATATGTTTAAAGTATAATTTTCCTACTCACTTAAAAGCAAATATCTTTTAGTCCTAATAAACCCTGAGATTATCTATGTCACTTACATTTACAGCCAAAATTAAACAAGAGTCAACAATATAAAACCAGCAACTATTATCTAAACAAAATTAAAGCAGTTTTATACTAATCAAAGAATAATCATTAAACTGGAAATATCTTTGGTTATTCTTACAGCTTAAAATACCGTTCACAAAGATGGTATGGTGCCTTTAAAATAATAACAAAAAATAGCTTCTAGAGATGCTGCTTGGTTTATTGGCATCTGCTCCCATCGAATCTACCAAAGAGTTAATCCAGTGCATAAATAAGAGAGAGAGAACAGAAGCAAAGAGTTGCTCCAAGTACTTGTCTAGTACCTTAAATTACTCAGAAAAGGTGAAAAGTATCAATAAGCATACAAAATGTTGAACAGTATGAAAAGCATCAGTGAGCATGTTGCAATTTAATGGTAAACTGAATAAAGAGAAATCTACTCAAACTACAATGATGTCATGGTAATCAACATAATCACTACAAACGACATTGCAATCTTCTGCTAATTAAAATCAAGATACTAATTATAATAAAGACCTATACAGATTTTTGAACTTGAAATGAAAAAAAATTATCATTCTAGGATAGGATTGGTTTTTGATTACTAAAGCCAACATAGTGCTAATAACATTTGTAAGCTTTATCACACTGCTGAAGTTAACATAGTTGGTGTTTAACTTAAACATCTGTAGATTAATTTCTCACAGAAAAGTGTTGCAAACGAGGCAGTTTCAGAGAATTGCAGTACTGAAGAGAAAAGAGTGAATTTAGTATAGGATTTGAGGGTGAGGAGGAAAGGGAAAGATGAATTGCTGCTTCTTGCAAATGATAACTGAGGTTGTGCTGCTCATTCTCAGTCTAAGGTTTAGTTCATTATAGTGTAACCAAGCCATTGAAGCAGTTTTGCAATGTAAGAAACACATTGTGGTGTTACTGCATTTTAGCTTTACAATATTGTTTTGGTCAACTTTTGAACAATTTGTTGGTCCTCAGCTTTATATAAAGTGTTGCTTGTCCCAGAAAGGGATTTGAGCCATTCTCACTACCAGCTTCACCACCATATGAGTGAAAGTTGCATATGCTAGTGGACCAGTGAAATCGAACAAAAAAATTCATTTCATTGGCCATGAAGACAGCATCTGAGTACCATGTGATAAGATGCTACTGAGGTGTGTAAACTAAATATTAACTATCATTAATTGGTTTGCAAGAGTAAAATTTATTAAGTGCCCCCCCATTCACTAGCATAGCTAGAGTGTGTGCCACCCCTGGACCCCACAAAAAACACATTGTCTACAGCATACCCAAAAGTACTGCCTCATTAAAAGTGTTGCCCGGGGCAGACCCTCCCTTCCCCTGCTATGCTAGTGGCCCCATTAGTACAATGATTATCAACCATGAATTTACTGAAGATCCATCTATTGCTTAAATCTGCTGTACTTGTGCAAGCATTCCAATCATTGGCAATAATGAGATTGATGAATGACCTTTTAAAAGCTATCCTGATGTCTCCATAGAATGGATTCTTCATATGATCATTGTCATCGAAGGTTTGTCCATCATCAGATAAGTGAATGTGGTCAAGAAAGAGCTACATAGAATTGTACATTAGAAAATATGAAATCAAAGATATAATCTATTATAGGCATAGCATTTATACTATTTATTGCATTTGTAAGAAAACTGACCTGAAATATTTTAAATTATATAATTTTAGAATCTACATCTCTGTCTAGCAGCAACCATACTTCATTTACTGGAGTTTTCTTTGCCTTTCCATTGTAACTAGATAATTAAAACCATTGAATATGCTTTAAAAATGCTAACTTTGAAATGAAATTGAATATATAAGCTATCTACAATAGTTTTGTTACAATATGGCTATACTGGTAATTCTTTAATGAATCTTAAGTTGCACTACATCCTTATTTTCACATTAGAGAAAAATACATATGGCTGGATTTGACCCCATAGTCCCAGTTCATTTGCTACTTTACAAAGCTGAAGATTCTAAAATTTATAATTTAAAATGTATATTTCCCAGTTGATTGTCTTAAACATAATATAAATATTGTATCTATGAAAGATGATGCTTTTGATTTTGTTCTATAGTTGATCAGCCAATTGTCTTATGAATAATATAAACATTATTTGTGTGTATACTGAATTACAGCTTTGATTTCATTGCATAGTTAAGTGCATAACTGTGGAAGATTATTATAGATTTAAAATCTGGAAGTAACCTTGCAACTTTTACAGCAAGTTTTCTATTTATAGCTCTTAAAACATATGACATCTCATCAAATTTTAAGAATTTATACAATTTCCCTAGGTAATTTATAACAAAAATAAGGAGTGTCAACAATGGTATTGTTCAACCTCAGATCAACTCTTATAAAAGACATTCGAGCTGTGATTGATCTCTTTAGTGGTATGTATGATCTAATGTGTCTTTTTCGTTTTTAAGTTGATATGCAGTGATTTTTAAGCTGGTTGTGTGAACATGTAG
This sequence comes from Octopus bimaculoides, assembly GCF_001194135.2. Taxonomy (NCBI): domain Eukaryota; kingdom Metazoa; phylum Mollusca; class Cephalopoda; order Octopoda; family Octopodidae; genus Octopus; species Octopus bimaculoides. Next base: position 93,023,082 of record NC_068983.1, read on the forward strand.
AAGTTCCCACTTTATTTTATTTCATAATGTAATATTGGTTAATAATGGTTAACTTATACTAATGACTTTGCTGTGTGTAGTAAGAAGTTTGCTTTTCAGCAACAGAGATCCAGGTTCAATCCCACTTGTGGTACCTTGAGCAAGTGTCTTCTACTATAGCCTAAGTCCAACCAAAAACTTGAGAGTGGATTTGATAGATGATAACTGAAAGAAAGTCTTGTATGTATGTGTGTGTGTGTGTGTGTATCTCCTTTTCTTGACATCGCATGACAGTTGTAAAATTACTGTCCCTGTCATATGAGAAGTGCCATTCATTTCCAATAATCTACGAGAACATATCTGACTATGGGAAAATATTATCTTGCTTGAAAACAGGCGATGGTTGGTACCAGGAAAGGCATCCAGCTGTAAAAAATCTGCCTCAATAAATTCTGCTTGATGCATGGAAAAATGGACGTTAAGAGGATGATGATGATGATGATGAAATAGTTCCTTAAATTGGCAGAGGGTACAAGGCTATGAATTTTGAAGGAGGCTGTAGTTGATTATATTCACTCCACAACAATACTTGTGCATTTTCCATACTTACACAGAGATGTAAAGCAAAGTTAACCTGAGTATGATATATAATTCTTTGTATTATAGGCACTAGGAATTTTGGGGGACGAGGATAGTTGATTACATCAGCTCCAGTACTCAACTGGTGCTTATTTCATCAACTGTGGAAGGATGAAAGGCAATGTTGACCTCGGCAGAATTTTAATTCAGAATGTGAAGACAGATGGAATGCTGCTAAGCATTTGGTGTGCCATGAAAATAATTCTGCCAGCTCAACACCTAACTACCCTAAAATATAATAATAATAATGATTTCAAATTCTAGCACAATGCTAGCAGGTTCGAGACAGAGAGTAAGCCAATTACATCAACCCCAATGCTTGATTGGTACTTATTTTATTGACTCTGAAAGGATGGAAGCAAAGTTGACCTTGGCAGAATTTGAACTCAGAACGTAAGGATAGATGAAATGCTGTGAAGCGTTTTGCCCAACATGCTAATGATCTTGCCAGCTCATTGCCTAAATAATAAGAATAAAAATAGTAGCAATAATTTCTAACACAGATGCAAGGCCAGGCATTTTGGAGGAAGGAACAGTTGTTTATAGTATACATGGCAAGTGCTCTATTTTATCAACTATTCTGAAACTGAAGTTGATTTTGGCAAGATTTGAACTCAAAATGCAAAAGGATATAACTAATTATAATAAGGCATTTTGTCAAGCAATCTACTAATTGTGTCAGTCAGCTGCCCTCATATAATAATAACATCACTAAAAATAATTAAGTGAAAATTACATTTTGGTCTAAATAGTGAAAAACAAAAATCTAGGTTGTCAAACCATATATTTTGAAGAAGGTTTGTAGTTAGTTGAATCACCCAAATAATTTAAAGATACTTGTCATATTGATTTCAGGACAAAAATCAAAGGCAGTCCTAGTGAGATTTGAACTCCGAATATAAATGGATACATTAGTTTCTTTTTCAACGTATATTTCCCCATTCTTTAAAGTTTTAATTTCTGCTATATAGTAAGAAGGCATTCTGTTGTGAAACCCTACTTTTTTTTTTATTATATAGCTTTTATTTCTACATCATATGAATCAAGAAAATGAACATCACAAAGGAGATAACAAAGGATTGTGACAAGTGGTGAAGCACTATGCAAGAGAAGAACCATGCAGTACATGCAAGCATGAAAAAAACAAATGTAAGAATGATGATAAGATGGTGGTGATGGAAGTTGAGGAGTATAATCTCTTCTATCACTCTCACATAACCCACTAAATTATCACTCATTACATACATCCATCACCCCTTTCCCTCTCATCATTCTCTCTCTCTCTCCTAACATTCTCTCTTATCCCTGAATTTTGAGTCAATTATTGGGTATGGCTAAGGAGCTAGGATAGATGTTTAATATATATGCTTAAAGGACTTTCGAGTGAGACCGTTGCCAGTGCCCCTGGACTGGCTCGTGTGCAGGTGGCACATAAAATACACCATTTTGAGTGTGGCCGTTGCTAGTACCGCCTGACTGGCCTTCGTGCGGGTGACATGTAAAAGCATCTACTACACTCTCGGAGTGGTTGACATTAGGAAGGGCATCCAGCTGTAGAAACTCTGCCAAATCAGATTGGAGCCTGGTGTAGCCTTCAGGCTCCACCAGTCCTCTGTCAAATCGTCCAACCCATGCGAGCATGGAAAGCGGACATTAAACAAACGATGATTCTCACTCATGCTGTTTCTATTTAATCTGTTTACCAATAACCACCAGAGAGCTTCCTATCACACCCTTTCTCTCCACTGCCATCTGCTCGCTCTGTCCTATTACTCTGGTTCTATCACCTTGACTCTTTTGTTTTCTACCATCAATCCTCCTCCTAGCACCCTCTCAATCACATTTCTTCTATTCAACCATTACAAAGCTTTCTATTACGCTCTCTTCTATCACTTTCTCACCGCTTCCAATCTAGTTCTCTTCTAATTCATTCTACTATCACCTTGCTCTAGCTAGCTCTCTTTCCACCCAGAAGTATTGGAAGGAAAGGAACAAATGAATGATGACAATGCAAAAAGAGGAGTTTTTTTTGTCATGCCAAGGGTAAAACAACCTCTCTGGTGCAAGTGACTAAACATATTAACAGAGACAATTAATATAGACAGAACTTTTTGAGCTTGTTAGGAACAAGACAGCATCTCTAGAGCTGGTGCCATGACATATTGCACCTAACAAACTCCAGTGACAAGAGGGGCATCTAACCTCAGAAACTATGTCAAGAAATGTAATATAGGAGAAAACCATCACTATTGACCTGTTTAGGAGGCTAGGAACTTTGAATAAGATTTGACTCAGACTGTAACAATCCATCTAATCCATGCTAGCATGGAAAAGCAACCACAAAATGATAATGATAGTGAACCCTCTTACTGTTTTTATATTTCTACAAAGCAATAGACTAATTGTAGGAAATAAATTATATTTATTTATTCATTCATCATTCTTTCTTCTTCCTCCAGATTATAAATATAATTAACCAAGTGCACATTGATCTGATAAGATTTACTGATTAAATTAACTTACAGTACACATCTTGCTATCTGTTCTACAATAAAAAATATTCAGTGGATCCAAGACTAGATCTAGCAGTTTATCATAACCCTTCCTCAGCTGTGTAATATGATGTCAAGATTATATTTATATATAAAATGGAAACATGAAATGTCAGAGGTATCCAAAAGCAATTTTTTTCATAATGAAAGTTCTGAAAATTGCCAGAGTTTGATTTGGAGTAGAGATTATTTTTCAATTTTGTCTTATCTTCATTTGTTTGGGAATACTTTTTGCTTACAATGTTTTTTTTTCATTGTGTGTGTATATTATATATATATATATATGTATATAAATTGTAAATCCAAAAAATAACAACAAAACTACAAAGGATTCCGCGGTACACGTGTTTCAAGCTTTGTATGTGTATAATATAATATGTGTATAATTTACAATGTAAAGCTATCCTCAGCTGCAAGATTATTTCTCTCCCAAGAAACTATACCACCTCGGCGTTGAAGTAGGAAGAAAGGTGTGATGTAAGAGGTGAAGATCCTTTCGGTATTCTGTATAGTACACACTGAATTGTGGCAAGGTATGGAAGGCTTTCGGAGGACCGGAGAGATTATGTCTCGGTGGAGAATTATACGAGGTATAGTACTATGCAGAATACCGAAAGGATCTTCACCTCTTACATCACACCTTTCTTCCTACTTCAACGCTGAGGTGGTATAGTTTCCTGGGAGAGAAATAATTTTGCGGCTGAGGATAGCTTTACCTTGTAAATTATACACATATTATATTATACACATATAAAGCTTGAAACACGTGTACCGCGGAATCCTTTGTAGTTTTGTTGTTATTTTTGGATTTACAATTTATTCTTTCACCGCAACCACTAGCTGGAATACACAGGTGCTTACAATTGTCAAGTATTACCTCTAAATTTCAATTTATATATATATATATATTGGTGCAGGTGTGGCTGGGTGGTAAGAAACTTGCTTCCCAACCACATGGTTCCAAGTTCAGTCAACTGTGTGTGTGTCTGTGTGTGTGTGTGTGTGTGTGTGTGAGTCTGTGTCTGTGTTTGTCTTCCACCATTGCTGGACAATTGGCATTGATGTAACTTAGCAGTTTGGCAAAAGAGATAATAGAATAAGTAGCAGGCTTAAAAAAAGGCACTGGGGTCAATTCATTCGACTAAAAATTCTTCAAGGTGGTTCCCAAGCATGTCTACAGTCTATTGATGGAACCAAGTAAAAGATAAAATAAAGTATATACATATAGAAGGTTGTGCAGGTAAATTGAGACCAATTTTAAGCAGTTGACTTAGCAGATTTAACATTTCATTTTTTGACAAAACCTTACTTGCTATAAACAATTTAAAAAAGAAGAAAAAATTGATAGAAAAGAACACAAGATTCAAAGTGATTCCAAACACAATCCAAAGTTTCTTGCTAGCCTCAAATGCTTGATTGAAGCCAATCCATCCACATCCATGACAACTCTTGCAAAGAAATGCAATGTGTCCTTTTCCATGGTGTCTAGAGCTGTGAACAAAAACCTTAGCATGACTAGCTATGTTCAATGCTACTGTCACTTCCTAACAGCCAAGGCCAGAGCAGTCAGAGCCAAGAGATGCCCAAAGCATCTGTCATTCATGAAGCATCAAGGTGCAGGAAAAACTCTCGTGTTTGTAGACAAGAAGAAGTTCACTGTGGATGTTGAACAGAATTGCAGAAATTCTCGACTGATTGCATACAACCCTTCTGACATTCCCACTATGTTTGAGACTAAGAACCCTGACTCTGTGATGGTATTTGTGGCTATGGTGAGTGATGGAAGTGTCATAAATCCACACTTCATTGAATCTGGTTTGAAGATCTGGACATCCTGAAGAACTGTCCGTTACCATGGATGGAGCAGAAATTTGGGCTTGACAATGTGGTGCTTATCCAGGATTCTGCACCATGTCATGGATCAAAAGCAACATAGGTGTTCTGGTGAAAAGGTGCCATTTTTTTATGAGGGCTAACATCTGGCCCAGTGATAGCCCAGATCTCAACCTTCTGGATTCCTTTTTTGGGGTGTGCTTCAAGCAAGGACCAATGCTTCACCACACTCGAGTGTCAACAGTTTGAAGACCTGCATCGTGCATGCACCATGCAAAATCAAAAAAGCAGAGGTTGCAACAGCTGCAAAAGAACTTTCATTCTCATGTGGAGGTAGTAATTGCCCAAAAGGGTGGCCATATTGAGTGATAAGTATTATATTAAAATTATATCTGTCTACTACCATTATGTTAGTATTTATAACCAGTCTTATGCATTGTAAAAACTGTCTCAATTTACCTACAAGATCCTGTGTGCATATTTGGGATTTTTATTAACATACACAGCAAGGCCAGGTGCTAACTGTGAACTATAAAATAACTTTTCTTCATCTTATTGAACTTTGGTATGGGAAAAATTTACAACCTTCTACATCAATAAACCACTGTTGTGTCTGAAAGTTGTCTTTTATACGTTCTATGGATTGCTTGAAGCTTACAAACTTTCTACATCTTGATCCTTGGATCTGACCTTTACACACACATAAAAGTTATTTTATAGTTTACAGTTAGCACCTGGGGTTGCTGTGTATGTGAATAAAAATCCTAAATTGGGGAATGGAGTGTATATATATATATATATATATATATATATATATATATATATATATATATATATATATATATATATATATATATATATATGCACACACACATGAATATATGTATATATATCATCATCATCATTTAACGTCCGCCTTCCATGCTAGCATGGGTTGGACGATTTGACTGAGGACTGGCAAACCAGAAGGCTGCACCAGGCTCCAATCTGATCTGGCAAAGTTTCTTCAGCTGGAAACCCTTCCTAACGCCAACCACTCCTAGAGTATAGTGGGTGCTTTTACGTGCCACTGGCACGAGGGCCAGTCAGGCGGTACTGGCAAAATGAAGGAAAGGTACGCATAAGTGGGCTGGCTACACCCCTGGCTGAGGCCTCGGATTATGGTCTCACTTGGCTTGCCGGGTCTTCTCACGCACTGCATATTTCCAAAGGTTTTGGTCACAAGTCATTGCCTCCATGAGGCCTAATGTTCGAAGGTCATGCTTCACCACCTCAGCCCAGGTCTTCCTGGGTCTACTTCTTCCACAGGTACGCTCAACTGCTAGGGTGTGGCACTTTTTCACACAGCTATCTACATCCATTTTCGCCACATGACCAGACCAGCGCAATCGTCTCTCTTGCATACCACAACTGATGCTTCTTAGGTCCAACTTTTCTCTCAAAGTACTTACACTCTGTCGAGTATGCACACTGATATTACACATCCATAGGAACATACTGGCTTCATTCCTTGCGAGCTTACGCATGTCCTCAGCAGTCACAGCCCATGTTTCACTGCCATGTAGCATGGCTGTTCATATACATGCATCATACAGTCTGTCTTTTACTCTGAGCGAGAGGCCCTTTGTCACCAGCAGAGGTAGGAGCTCTCTGAACTTTGTCCAGGCTATTCTTATTCTAGCAGCTACACTTTCAGCGCACCCTACCCCGCAACTGACTTGGTCACCTAGGTGACGGAAGCAATCAACTACTTCTAGTTTTTCTCCCTGGAATGTGGCAGAAATTGTTCTCTGCACATTTTCAGTGTTTATTGCTCCTGAGCATCTGCCACATACAAAAACTATCTTCCTAGTTAGCCTTCCTTTGATATTGCTGCACTGGGTGCATCTTATAGAGTTTCTACCTATGCCTTCTCTACAGATTGAGCAGGGCCATCTACCTCAAGGGGTTTGTAGTTTGTCTACCTTCCTATTTATTAGGACTTTAGTTTTAGCTAGGTTGACTCTAAGGCCTTTTCATTCTAATCCTTGCTTCCACATCTGAAACTTCTCCTCTAGTTCTGATAGTAACTCAGCAATTAGAGCAATGTCATCAGCATAGAGGAGCTTCCAGGGGCATCCTGTCATGAATTCCTCTGTCATTGCCTGGAGGACTATGATAAATAGAAAAGGGCTGAAGACAGCCTTGGTGGACCCCTACCTCTACCCGGAATTCTTCACTGTACTCATTACCAACCCTTACCTTACTGACAGTGTCCCTGCTCGCACAGCTCTCACTAACCATTCATCTACCCCTAGTCTCTTCATTGACCACCAGATAAAGGATCGGGGGACCCTGTCAAAGTCTTTCTTCATGTCAACGAAAGCCAGGTACAGAGGTTTATCTTTGGCTAGGTATTTCTCCTGCAGCTGTCTTACCAGAAATATAGCATCAGTGGTGCTTTTCCCTGGCACGAACCCAAACTGCATCTCATCTAAACTTACTCTCTCTCTCCCTAATTAGTTGGACTATGCTCCTCTCCGTGACCTTCATTACCTTGTCAAACAACTTGATACCTCTGTAATTATTTGTGTCTAAAGCATCACCTTTACCTTTGTAGCAGTTAACTATGGTGCTGCTACACCAGTCATTGGGTATGACTCCTTTGTGTATCACCTGGTTAACTATATGGGTGACTAGGCTATAGACGACACTGCCAGATATTTTGAGCATCTCTGCATTGATTCCTGATGGCCGGGGCTTTCCCAGTCTTTATACTCTTGATTGCTTTATCTACCAAGGTACTGTCAATTAGGATAGCTGGTCCCTTTGTTGGGTCGACATTTGGCAGACTCTTTCTCACATTCATTCTCTTTATATATATAACATTTATTGAGCAACCTTTCATAGTGGTGTCTCCAAACCTCTCTCTTTGCAGCCTTGTTTAGTGCAAGTGAATCATCATCCATGCAGACACATTTCTCTCCTATGACATCACAATTCTCTCTCACACACTGTCTTGCAACACGAAATACTTCAAGTCTTTGGTCCTTACGACACAGAACATTGGCAAATTTTTTCTTATTTGCTTCCCCTCTGGCTAAATAAACCTGTCTCCTAGCTTCCCTTCTGGCAGTCTGATACAATTCCCAGCTACCTCCATTCTTCCAGTCCTTCCAAGCCTGTTTCTTTTATCTAATAGCCCTGTCAACCACATTGTTCCACCACCACGTTACCTTGTGTTGAGAGGGGACTTTGCACCATCCACAGATCTTGTCAGTGGATCTCAGCAGGTTGTCCCGTAAAAACCTCCAGTTGTCTTCCACATTATGTGATGCTATATCTCCTTCTATTTCGTCGAAGGCTTCAAGTAATACGTCTCAAAATCTCTGTCCATTTGCAGGATCATTAAGCTTCCAGACCCCTCTCCTCCAAGCTGGTCTACTTCTGGGCATCCATTTAGCCCTGATCCTGAAGTTGCTAACTACTAATCTATGTTGAGGGGTACATTCTTCATCTGGGGAGGTTTTGGCATTTATAAGCCTCCCTCTTTCTCTAGTCCTGGCGAGGATGTAGTTGATTTGGCTAGAGTGTCTGCCGGATTGGTAGGTGACTAGGTGACAGGCGGGTTTCCTGAAGTTAGTATTGCACACCATAAGATCATTTGCATCGCAGAATTCCAAGAGTCTGGTTCCCTCCTCATTGCGGGAACGAAAGCCATAGCCTCCATGTACACCCCATGCATGTTGTCCGACATGTCCACTGAAATCACCAGCCACAAAGAGAAGGTCCCTGTCATTTGTCAACGAGGTAGTCTGCAACAGGGTGTCATAAAATTGGTCTTTCTGCCCATCCGATAGCCCCGGTTGAGGGGCATAGGCCGAGATGATGGTAGTGAACCCATGGTGAAGCACTAATCTAATCTTAAGTACTCCGTCACATACTCTGACTACCTTGATTACCTTATCAACCCATTTCTCTGCAAGAAGTATACCCATGCCCCCGACCCCATCAGTGTTCCCTGCCCAGAAAATCTTGTACCTGTGTTCTTTCCCTGTGAGGAACCTAGCGGAACCTCCTCTCCATGTTACTTCTTGGAGGCAGTACAAATCTACACGTCTCCGCTCAAGTATCTTA
>NC_068983.1:93032839-93033815 GCF_001194135.2 Octopus bimaculoides
AGTCATTTGACTGCAGCCATGCTGAAGCAATGCCTTTAGTCGAGCAAGTTGACCCCAGGACTTATTCTTTGTAAGCCTAGTACTTATTCTATTGGTCTCTTTTGCCGAACCACTAAGTTATGGGGATGTAAACACACCAGCATTGGTTGTCAAGCGATGTTGGGGGGGGGACAAACACAGACACACATATACATATATACGATGGGCTTCTTTCAGTTTCCATCTACCAAATCCACTCTCAAGGCTTTGGTCAGCCCAAGGCTATAGTAGAAGACACTTGCCCAAGGTGCCATGCAGTGGGACTGAACCCGGAACCATGTGGTTGGTAAGCAAGCTACTTATTACACAGCCACTCCTACGCCTATGGTAGACAGATTTAGAGAGAATGAATCAACGAAATGATAAACTTGAAAAAAATAAATAAAATGTGATGATTAACGAATATGCATGAACTTAAGGCAAACAAGGAAGACGAAGCTATTGGAACTATGTTTACATGGTAAAGAAATAGATAAAAAAGAACGAATGGGGTGGGGTATGATCTACGCAGAAACAGGAGTACATGAACGAGGTTGAAAAGATAAAATTTCTTATCTGATCATCTTCTGAAATTTGTATTCTATCAGCAGAGGAATTGAAAATCGAGTAGGGGAAGCAGAGTATTGGACTGGTTTATATAGAGTTAGGGTTAGGGTGGGGAAGTGTTGGCGAATCAGGTGGTAAAATCGAAGAGAGAGAGAGAGAGAGAGAGATAGAGAGAGAGAGAGAGAAAGAGAGAGAAAGAGACAGTGAGGCAGAGAGAGAGAGAGAGAGAGAGAGAGAGAGAAAGAGACAGTGAGGCAGAGAGAGAGAGAGGTCAGAGTTAGTAAAAGTCAATCATAAAACAATAATAATAATAATAATAATAATGATAATAACAACAACATTTAAAAATAATTTAGGAATGAGAAACCAGGTTCAAAATTTCCCCCAAGAC
>NC_068983.1:93033825-93066359 GCF_001194135.2 Octopus bimaculoides
CACCTGATGAAGGCTGGAGGGTATATCAGCCGAAATGTGTTAGCAACAAACAAGATGAGGACAAATATCCATCAATTGTAAATAATGTAAATAAAGTACAGAGGTATCAAGTTGTTGGATCAGGTAATGGAAGTCATGGAGAGGGTCATAGCCCAACTAATTAGGGAGTTTAGATGAGATACAGTTTGGGTTTGTGCAAGGGAAAAGCACCACTGATGCTATACTTCTGATAAGACAGCTGCAGGAGAAATACCTAGCTAAAGTTAAACCTCTGTAGCTGGCTTTTGTTGTCATGGTAAAAGAGTTTGACAGGGTCTCCCGATCCCTTATCTGGGAGTGGCTAGTGAGAGCTGTACAAGTCATGTACAGGGATGCTGTCAGTAAGGTGAGGGTTAGCAATGAGTACAGTGAAGAATTTCATGTTGAGGTAGGGGTCCACCAAAGATCAGTCTCCAGCCCCTCTTATTTATCATAGTCATCCAGGCAATAACAGAAGAATTCAAGATAGGATGCCGCTGGGAGCTCCTCTATGCTGATGACCTTGCTCTCATAGCCGAGTCACTATCAGAACTAGAGAAGTTTCAGGTGTGGAAGCAAGGTCTAGAATTGAAGGGACTTAGAGTCAATCTAGCAAAAACCAAAGTCATAATAAGTAGGAAGGTAGACAAACCACAAATCCCTCCAGGGAGATGGCTCTCCTCGGTCTGTAGAAAAAAGCATAGTTAGAAACTCCATAAGATGTACCCAGTGTAAGCTATGGACACATAAGAGGTGCAGCAATATCAAAGGAAGGCTAACTGGGAAGATAGTTTTTGTGTGTGGCAAATGCTCAAGGGCAATAAACACTGAAAATGTGCAGAAAACGGCTTCTGTTACATTCCAGGGGGAAAAACTACAAGTAGTTGATAGCTTCCATTACCAAGGTGACCAAGTCAGTAGCGGGGGTGGATGCCCTGAGAGTGTAGCTGCTACAATAAGAATAGCCTGGGCTAAGTTCAGAGAGCTCCTACCTCTGCTGGTGACAAAGGGCCTCTCACTCAGAGTAAAAGATAGACTATATTACGCATGTGTCCGAACAGCCATGCTACATGGCAGTGAAACATGGGCCATGACTGCTGAGAACATGTGTAAGCCTGCAAGGAATGAAGTTAGTATGCTCTGCTGGATGTGTAATGTCAGTGTGCATACACGACAGTGTAAGCACCCTGAGAGAAAAGTTGGACATAAAAAGCATCAGATGTGGTGTACAAGAGAGACGACTGCGCTGGCATGGTCATGTGTTGCATTTGGATGAGGACAGTGGTGTGAAAAGTGTCACACCCTAGCAGGAGAGGAAGACCTGGGATGAGGTGGTGAAGCACGACCTTTGAATGTTGGGCCTCACCGAGGCAATGACATGTGACCGAGACCTTTGGAGATATGCTGTGCTTGAGAAGACTCGGCAAGCCAGGTGAGACCATAACTGTTGGCCTATGCCAGTGCAGCATACCCGGCCTATTTAAGAGTACCTGTCAATCATTGGGCAATAAACTGTGCTTGCGAAGACCTGTTGAGGTAAGTGAAATTGTTGTCACGGCCGATGATAGCACTCTCTGATTGGCACGTAAAAAAAGCACCATTCAAGTGTGGTCGATGCCAGTACCACCTGACTAGTCCCGTGCCAGTGGCATGTACAAAGCACCATTCGAGTACAATCGTTGCCAGTGCCACCTGACTGGGCCCCATGCCGGTGGCACGTAAAAAGCACCCGCTACCACTCTCTGAGTGGTTGGCATTAGGAAGGGTATCCAGCTGTAGAAACTTTGCCAGACCAGATTGGAGCCTGGTGCAGCCTTCTGGCTTGCCAGTCCTCAGTCAAACTGTCCAACCCATACCAGCATGGAGAACATGAAGGAACACACACATGTATTTATGAGTAGTTTCTTTCAGTTTCTGTATACCAAATCTCCTCCCAAAACTTTTTCATCCTGGAGCTATAATAGAAGACATTTACACAAGGTACTGTGCAATTGGACTGAACCTGAAATCACAGTTTGGATATGAACTTCTTAACCACACAGCTGACCTTAATCAAGAACATAACTCTGCTCACTCCAACTTGCCAGACTGACAATACTGGTGCTACTTTCTGCTTCATTGTTGAATGGTTAGCAGTGGAAAGCACATTCAGTTTTAACTGTCCCAACCAAAGCAAAACCAATGAAAATGATTTCACCATACAAGAAAGTAAATGGAAAAGTAATAAAAACGAACAGTATAGATTCTTTATATTTTTAAGTATATGGATGTGTTTGCAAACATTTGTTGCATTCAAAATGAAGGTACAACAGATATGACAAATAGAGGGAATATGTCATCAACATATAGTTGTTTATCTGCAGATAATCTCGCACCTACAATAAAAAACAATTTATACATTATAAGCTATCATATTTTTGCAGACACAGAAAATCTAGAACACCCCAAAATAGTTTCTTCCACTTTTGATGATCATTAGGTATAATTTGACTAAGATTTGGCTGTTTTTTCTAGTAAGTTAAGTGGTTACATAAAAGTTCCCTCATTCACTCGATCCTAATGGTCTTCTGTAACTGATTAGTACATGATATACACTTACAGCTGAAACATATGCACAAGGCAAGCTAAATTGGAATTATTAAATCAGTGCAAATATATTCGACAATACAACAGATAACTCCCTCCTCATCTACAGCAGAAACATTAATATCAATTTATATAGCAGCTCTTTTGGATATATCTGGGGTTTTTTCACTTCAGAATATGGTTTTAACAAGCTACAATATAAAGCATTTTAAGCAAATATGGAGTTTCTATGCAAATACTTTCAAATGGAAAAGCAAAAGCCTTTTCTTTAGGGAACAATGAGTTACACAATTCAGTATAGTGGGACGTTCAGTAAAACATGTAGATTATGGTTGTGTGGGTTAAGATGTTTGCTATGCAATTATGTAACTCCTGGTTCAATTCACCTTGTGATATCTCGGGAAAGTAATATTCTACCACATCCTCAAACTGGCCAAAGCCTTGCAAGTGAAATTGCTAGTCAGAAACTGCACAAAATCCAAACCTTTACTTTCTAGGTTTAAATCCCATACTGGGTGACTTTGCCTTTCACCCATCTAAGGTTGATAAAATAAATACTAGTTAATCCGAATGCACTACTATGAGACATTCAATGAAATATGTTTGACCAAAGCTATCCAAAAATAGTAACTGTATTTTAAAATTGCTTAAACATTACTTGGCCTTTTTGCCTTATCACTGACATTCAATCAAACCAATTCCATTTTGGGAATATATTTTAATGCTCTCAAATCAACTGAAGTGAAAGACTGGAAAATATCTTAATACTATCCATTTTATTAAATAAACAAAATTTTAGGTATGGATTTATAAGTTTAAAAATAATGAATTCTTTAAAAATGGTAAGCTCTGGAGTGCTATTCTAGATAACAAATCCCATCACAGCTACCATTTAAGAGATATGGTGTAAATAGCTGCTTTCTTACTGAAAATGTGCTTAAATTACACAGTACAGCTGCAAGTCCATATACCAAAATGTTTTATCACAGAGCTCACACTGAGAAAACTATTGTGATGATTACTTTGAGATAACTTATATGTAGTATTTTAAATATCTGGCATTTTAATGTATTTCACTGAATTTTATTATCTAGGTAATGTTCTTGAAAGGATTCATTTTTATAGTTCTGGAATATTGAATAAAAAAGTATCTGGAATAATGAAAAGTAAAATATACTAAACATAAAACTTCCAGTTCTATTTGACATGAGGGAATTCTCTTTTAGCTACCAATATTTGAAAGTATCTACACCAGGAAAGAAGCAAATTATTGTTTGTTATATAAACAAGCCAAGCTATTACAATAATGAGAATTTTGGCATCTAAAATGGAAAGTGGATAATACTGAAATCACCTATGAAGTTGAAAATAACTTAACTTAATTTGTCCAGGCTTAATTAATTGATAGAATCACCTTTATTAAATATCCAAGATTCCTTCACCAACATGCTAAAATCACTGACTAGCTATTATTTTCAAAAGTCTTATTTCTTTGTTTTACATTACTCCTTTATTAAGAAAACTTAAAGGGGTCCAATTCCTCCCTTTATTTCTTTAATAGTTCTCCAGCATTCACAAACATTAATACAAGCAAGGAAAAAATGGATGTAAAATGTTGATGATATTAAAGATTTTACCTGAATTGATTATGTGCAAGTTTTGAGTGCTAGATATTTTTGATTACCAGAATCTGGCAGGACTTTAAAGGCATTAGGCGATAGTTTCCAAAGACATCAGCAACTACATTTGAAGGTATTAGTTGATATTTTTTTGCTTCATTATAAATCCTTCTTTTGCAACCCACATAATTTTCAAGACAGATAAATAGACTTACTTTCAAGATATACCCATCTTGCATTTTGACATATTATACAGAAAGGCATATATCATTTTAACTTAGGAAGTGTAAGTAACAATTAAAATATAGGTGAGATGCACATTCATTATCTTAAGCCCAGCTTACACCCTTTCTCATATCAGTCCTGAAAGCCCTGGAAAAGAGGGCCATGAATGCTGCCCTTTTCCCTCTGACTAAGCCATGGAAAACAAACAAACTTTAAAAAAAACATATAATAATGAAAATATTGATGACAAACTTCTAACTCCATCACCAGTGTTATATCTTACATTGCTCAAAAACTCAAATATTGTTTTACATCTAACCAATAAGGCTTTGAAAATCAAATTATCTAAAAATCTATGTTATGACCAGTATAAACATTGTTAATTCAATTAAGACTGATTTTGGTTCCATGCTACAAATCCATCTCAGATTAACCTTTGTCCTATGTTACCAATCCACTAGAATGTAAATTGGGGTAGAGCCCCTATGAAATTGCTTGACTTGTTAGAAATAACTAAATTCTCTCTAAATTTACCCCATCATCTTAAAAATAACGATGCATTGGACAATGTAGTTCTGGTTGTATAAAAAAGGGGAGATGGTAATAGCTGGTCTGCTCAATTAGAGCTGATCTTTACTAAGCATCAACAGACCAACCATATAAGATTGCTCATATCTAAATTGAGATCAAGGAAATAATATGTGACTTCAAAGATATAAGAAACTTTTAAGTTCTAAAACCCAAATCACAAGCAATAAATAAAACCTCTTCAAAATTCTGAATTATTTAAACATTTTCTTTTTCCATAATCATTTGGAGAGTAGGGCCTCTCCTATGATCAATGCATCCTCTCCCAGACTAATGTGGTTGATTTAGCAGCACATACATAGAGTTGCATTCTGGGAATTGCAGTTTTTGGTGCAATTTTGGAAGTTAGGTACTAGACAAGACAAGAAGTAGGGTAAATACATGAATCACAAATAAAATTTGTATCAGTGTGTTTAGCTAGAAATAGCTGAGAGCAATTGATATGGAGAAAGAAGAGTGTGAGGGACATAATCAAAAGATGGAGCATGCCAGAGTTAATAGGATGGAGAGAGAGCCTAATTAACACACTGTAATAGAGTAGCCAAGAAACTTTTAATCAAAGAGTTGAGAGATGGATAGATGGAACACTTAAGTGAGAACTTAGCTGGGGGTAATTATGTCAGACAAGACTGAAGGTTTTGCTCATGTTAAGATCAATGATGTCTCTTACACCAATACTTTGAAAGTGAAAGGTAACTAGTGTATGAAAGGTGGAAAAGCTATCCCACGTTGCACACAACTAGAGAGTTAAGAGGGAGGGAGAGGGAGAGAAAAGGAGAGGGAGAGAGAGAGAGAGAGAGAGAGAGTGTGTGTGTGTGTGTGTGAAGTGAGATAACTATGATGTAGGATAACAAATAGTAGATCTGGCTGTACAGAAAACATACTGAGAAAATTCAAGGTGATAAAGGAAGGTAATTGCTTATGACTGCTTACATCCTATTTGGGGCACTATACATAATTTGATGTACTATACACTTATTATAAGAAGATGGCAGTAAGCTGGAAAGATTTTAACTAAGCTTACCTGATTAAAAGATAGAAATCATAAGGTTAAAGAAAAGCTCTAGAGCAGTGGTTCTTAACCCCCACATTTTCTTTTTTTTTTTGGAGCAACCCATTTGAAATAGTTGTTATGCCTAGTACCCACCTAAGTGGAAATTGAGGTCTCACAACTAAACTAACTTAATATGGATGATAATTCATAAATTTTACTCTAAAAATGGATTGTATAAGCTTTTAACAGTGAAATGATAAGTTGTAAATTTAGTTTATACATTGCAATTTAACGACTTCTCTGTGTCTGGTGATATTTCATTTTATTTTGATAACCATTACTAGTGTTATCATGTAGAATATAATTACTACTATAATAAAATTTAGTATATTAATTATACTACCTCACTACCCCCTTCAACATGCCCAGTACCCCCTTGCGGGCAGTGCCACCAACATTGATAATCTCTGCTCTAGAGTAATGAGGTCCTAAAAAAATATCTTAGACAAAATTTAAAAGCATAGTTGTTCATCAGCTTGTAAAATGTAAAAATTGGAAAGTGAAATGCAAATGAATATTTTCCAATGTTTATGGCACCAAAATGATCAGACAATTATTCAGTTCATCTTCAATTAATGCTCATTAATATATCACAGCCCCCACTTCTTTCACTAATGCTCGTAATCATTTCGAACTTAGGCACAAAGCTAACAATATGGGTAGGAGGAGAAGGTAGTCAATTACATTAGACCCAATATTTCAAAATTAGTTTATAACATTGCCTCTGGAAGGATGAAAAGCAAACTTTGCTTTGGTGGACTTGAATTCAGAATGTCAAGAGCGAGGACAAATACTGCAAAACATCTTGTCCAATCCAATCCAATTCTCTAATGATTTTGCCAACCCACTGCCATTATAATAATTTGTAATTTAGGTATTTAGGTACAAGGCCAGCAATTTTGAAGGCAGGGGTTAGTCAATTACATCAACCCAATACTTAATTGGTACTTTATTTTAATAACCTTGACTGGATGGGAAGGTAAAGTTGACCTCAGCAGGATTTGAACTCAACATAAAGAGCTGTAGCTAAATACATTTCGTTCAATCTTCTGATACTTCTGCCAATCTTCCTCCTCCTACACCACTGCCACAATAATAATTGTTTCTGATATAGGCATAAAGCCAAGAATTTTAAGGAGAGGGATTAGTTGATATCACTGAGTATTTGACTGGAATTATATTTTATTGACCCACCCCCATGGGAATGAAAGGCAAAGTTAACTTTGGCTTTCATTTGAACTTTGAATGTAAAGAACTGGAATGAAAAGTATTTTGATTAACATTCAGCAACTCCATTGCTGTTATAACAATAATAATAGCCATATTTTCAAATTTTAGCACAAGACCTGCAATTCTGAGGGAGGGACTAAATCAATCACATTGACTTCAGCGATCCTGTAAAATGATAAGTAAAGTCAGCACTGGCAGAATTTGAATTCAGAATATAAAGGGTTGGTACTTCAATTTATCAATCTCAGAAAGATGAACGGCAAGGTTAAAGTTAACCTTGGTAGGATTTGAAATCAGAACAAAGAATTAGAAGAAATACTACAAGGCATTTTGTCTGAAGCTCTGACAATTCTTGTAGTAGTAGTAGTAGTAGTCATGATAATAATAATAATAATAATAATAATAATAATAATAATAATAATAATAATAATAATAAAACAAAAGTCAAACATAAAATAATAATAATAATAATAACAATAGAGATGATGATTACAAATAGGAATTGTTAATCTAATAACTAATCGCTTCTGACAAAGAAATGAGGAAGAACAACAGTTGAATTACTTGAATGAAAATGTCCTTAGGTCAGAGGGCATCTTTTGTTAAATCTTGTGCACGTGTGGCATTACAAAACGAGTTTGCATTGAAGTGAAACAAGTAATGCTACAATCATTTAATTTTCATTGTTTAATAACTGTTGCTACTAAATCATTCCTTTTGCAGTACATCCCACACCTATACAATACTTCATACAACTATCCACACAAGACAAATGCTGTATACCTACACAAGCACTGACTAACATTACAACTTTACAATATGATGTAAAACTAAATATAAAAGAAAATAGAATTGTGTGTACAAATAGATGTACAACTGTAACTGTTATGTTTAGAGCTCCACATAGATTTACATAATCCAGTCTGCTTTCTGTATAGTTGTTATGTAACATCTATACTGAGTAATATTACTAGTTATGAAATATACAGAACAAATGTAGGAGAGATCAGAATAAATGCAGGTTTATATCGTAATTCCCATGTATGTTTTGTTATTATGTTGTTTAGAGTCCTACAATAGGTGTCTCAAATGCTCAACTACAATGGCTTGTCAGGGAACACTTTGTTGTATTAAGTTACAAAAGAAATTCTAAAGTTTATAAAACAACAATTTTGAAATTGACAACCCTTCATGTTAGAAATGATAATGGAAATGCTGCTACTACCACTGATGAAGATGACAATGCACAACTAATAATCTGACAGCCAATCAGAAACTAATTTCAGAACACTGATCAGTTGTGTAATCTAGAAGAATATGCAAAGTTTAAAAAAATATTGTTCTGAATCAGTTTTTTAAAGAGCAAAGTAAACTAAGGCTTCTAAATAGCTACTTGCAAAAATGTTGTTCATTTTGCTTTGCATTGTTGTCCAGTACAGTAACTGCTGTGCACTAGTACTGGGTAACAATAGAAATAACTTCAAGCTCAACATTGAAAGGGGCTTAAAAAGAAAATGACAATGCATTGTAGAAGAGAATCATGCTTTTGAAATATGTAATTGACGATGAGAATCCAGGGTACAGAATTCTTCCCACTTTTCATGTCGTTTTGCTCAAGTTAGCTCTGATAGAGAAGACCTATGATCAAAGGTATTCCAGCCATGGCCATCTCATATTTTTGCATACATAGGAATGTGTTATCCAGTGTATACTTCATTTTTCCAAGTTTGGTGTGATTTAAGAGAGATTGGCTTCCACTTCTAGCAGGTTGAGCAATAAGCTATAAGATTACTTGCTGGTTTGTAATTTTGCCTATAGGTATTGAACTGCAGAAGTCTATGCAATATTACAAGTTTGGTAGAGTACTGCAGCTCTCCACACTTAAAAAGAATAAAAATTACAAGTGCAACTATTTTAAAGATTTACAATATCTCAATGTATTTTGATGAAAGTAAATTCTTCCCTGAACTGATGGATGATTTAATAGAAAACTTAGTCACATATACATTCAAGATAGTTGACTTTATGAGATTATTATATTATAAAAATTATATTTCAGAATCATGTTCCTAAACACTTTTTGGCAATGGCAACATTGTAAAATTTAATACATCAAAGATACTGGTCAAGTAGAGAATGACAATCATGAAAATATTTCTGTCTATGGCCTGCTTTTAAATTTTGTCATTTGAATGCAAGACTCTCACATAGAACACATCATGTCTTCTAGACTTGACAATATTTTCCAGATATATTTGTGATAAACTGAGACATTTCTAAGGTTCAACTGAATTTCTCATTACTTTCAGTTATATCCAGCATTATGTGGGTTGACATCAATCTCCATACTTTTCTATCATTCATCATGCAAATAATATTCTATTTCAATCTGCTTCTGTTGAATATAATATTAATAATTATTATGTTCAGTAGGAAGGTATCAAATACACAATTCTTCTCTAAAATATTGTCTACCTGGCACAGTGACTTTACTGAATGGACATTTGATGGCACAGTACAGAGGCTTGCATAGTTTACCTGAAGATGTTAAAGGATTGCAGAAGACTGTATAAGCTGAACAAAGACCAATGAGACAAGAATTAATGTAGTGAAAAAACAGGATTTTAGAAATATCAAAATAAAGGAAAGAATGCACACAGAAGGGAGTGAACTTCACTTGATTACATAGAGCAAATGCTTACATTTTCAAAATCTGCAGAAAGAGCTGCTGTTTTAAGATTTTCAGTGTTTGCATGGCTGCACTGACAAGTAAGAGACTAATCAGAAATTATATCTAACAAATCATGACTAACCACAAATCAGATAAATACTAACTTTAACATCTCTAAAGTAAGCTGCAGAAATAATCAAGATATTATGAAGAACTAAAACAAATTAAAACCTAGCAATTGGCAGTCAAAAGTATAGGTAAAAGAAATTAAAGAATGCATTATGCAATCAAATAAATAAACAGTAATAACTGACGAATTTAAGATTGTAGCTGTAAATATCTTAATAAACAAGCTAGTGGGGAAAATTAAATGAGAAAATTTAAATCTCATGAATATTTTAACAAATCTTAGAAAACATGAATAAACAGTTAAACCAAAAAATTATAATAGTGATTTACACTATATTTAAATGGAAAAACAAATTTGGGAACTCATAATCCTGTAGAATATTGTAAATGAACTGATGATGAAACAGAAAAAAAACAAAAAAAAACAAGTGGAATATATGCTATCATCTATACAATTAGAGAACTAAACAGGATTCTCAAAAGCTGTGAATTATTTTAAACCATGTGATTTCTTTTTTCATATATGCTTTGCAATTTACAATTGTACACTAATTAAAAATGCTATTTTGCATGTACAGTGAAATTTAATTTCAATAATCAGAATGATTGATATAAAATAATTGTTATTAATAAAGAGCTTTATGTGACTAGAAATTATAAATCTGTTCAAAATTGTCTACTTTGAAATTTAAAATCATAAACAAGTGAATGCAAATAAATGTCTAAGTTGAAGTGGCAAAATTTTAATCATATCTGTAATCGATATATTGCGTTTTGCTTTAAATCTACCCCAATAAACCATCTTATAAATGAGGAGACTCACTGAATCAAAATATTGTTATTTTCATTTTTTCTCCTTTCCAAAACTACAATAAGTTGTAGCATTTCCTATATCATTAGGATTCTGAATATAACAAAAGAATAACTAATTAAAATTCAATTCCATGATCAATTATTTTGGTTAACAATTACATGAAACACTAGATAAATGAGAGTATTAAAATGGTGATTTCCCAGAAATTTGAAGAACCTATGAAATATTCAATAATCTAAAAGATTCCCTCAAATTTCAATCACTCACTAACAGCATGCCATTGTTAAGAAAAATGGAGAAACATGAGAATTTCGCAAAGAATTTTATTGTCAAAATGGCTGAATGTCAGAAATGACGGAAGCTCTATTATTACATATAACAATCCACGGCTAAAGCATACAAAAATTTTTCTCTAATATTGTCATGAACTGCAGACCCCTCCAATTCATGCTAATGTGGGGAAAATGGATGTGGAAATGATATGATGGATTCAAACACTTTTTTCTTTTTAGATGATATTCAAACACAAAAAAGCAGATTGCATGTTTTATTTGTAATCAGCGAGTTGCTGAATCCAAGTGGATCATGGTCAGAAAAATTGATCTGTTATATGGTGATGGCAGTGGTATGGCAATAAGATGATGGTAATTTGTTGATACTGTATGATGATAATGGTGTTGATGGTGGTAGTTACCACCCTCAACATATCACAGTGACAGATGAAGAGAAAAGGGAATAAAAAAAGGAAGTAAAAAAGACAAACAGAGAAAAAGGAGAAATAAAACAGGAGGGGTGAATATGACGCATAAATGTGGAAGTAGAATCTGAAGGATAGCTTCGAAGATTTGAGTTGATAAAGTATTTGACTATATGAAGCATCAGTCACTTTCAGGATGTGAGGGATAATGACAACATTCTGGTGAATGTATGGTGACAATGGATGAGTTAGGCTGTATGTCGGGCAATGATAGATGATAGGAGGTGGAAAATATTTAAGCCAATGAATACTAGTAATGAGATAGAACAGATTCAAAAGAACTAAGGATTACAGAAGAATTGTACCAGATTTGAACTGGTTTAAATTTGAAGAAGATCAATCATTAGTCAAGACAAATAAAGATACATTTATAAAGGCCAGTAATTTATATCAAAATATATTTTAGATCTATCTTGCAAGGGAAATCTATTCTTTGAGTTGGGAAGAAGACAGAAAAAAATAAATAAAAGAAAAAGATGAATGTCTTTGTATTGAATTCTTACTTGATATTTCTCTAAGAGTTGGTTACCATATTAACAAAACTGTTCTAGATTTACATTAGAATATTAACAGTGAGACAATCACGATTCTCAAGTAATATAGACAGCTTGGAAAAGTCAGCATGCATGACAGAGGAGATCTATTGATTCATAACAATGGGATGGCAGGAGAGAAAATTATTTAATAAACCATAAATATATATAAAAAAAAAAAAGAGTCAAATATTCATTCAGCCTCTTATATTTAATCTTTCAATATCAAAAAAGGAGTTTCTTTGATCTGCACTGTGGGACCAATGAAAATATCGTAATACAACAAGAATAAATGTCCAAATATTGGAAAAGTTGATGGATAAGGGCAAGATGAATAGATTTCCACATACACACACGCACATTTATATGGATGTATGTGGAAATATATATGTACCTGAGTATAAATGCAAACACATATGTGTGCGTGTGTGTGTACCTGGGTATATATAAGTGCATATAAGTTCCATGACCCAAATGATTTTCAGTTTCAACATAGTTATTAGAAAGTCAGCCACCTGATCAGTTACTACTAGGGTGAACATGCAAGCCAAATGCAATTTATGCTCAGCAGGAAATGGGACAGGTAACTGGCTGTAAAATATATGTCTTGTCATTAAAAAATCTATAACTAAATACAGACTAATGAGTAGTAAGATCATGATAAGAGCTTGATTGTTTCAAAGACAGAAGACAAACTAGAGAGGAAGGGTATGGAAAATTAAAATCCTTTTTGCCATTTGTAAATCTAAAGAAAAGATGGGTGAAAGAACTATGACAGAGAACAATACAAGATCTATTGAGAACCACAGAGTACCTAATATTCTACAAGCTTGTTTAAAGGAAGGCTGTCAGAGTTGGAGGATTTTGTATAAGATGTGTATGAGTAGTTAGTAGTGAGAGCATTCATGAAATGAGCATAGAAAGCACACTAAAGGTAGCTTCCATGGGTACTTAATTGGCCATGGAAATAGGTATTGAGAAAGCATAAAAGAATAAGAACGGGATAGAAAAAGTTCAGAGAGCTACTACTTCTGTTGGCAACAAAGGGATTCCCTCTTCAACTGGAAGGACTCGTGTCAGGATTCATGCATTTATTTCATACAATTAGATAATCTTGCAAGCATTTACATATTTGGATCCCTATATTTATAAATCTGTACCACTACAATCATGTCATTGCTTTAGATTTGGGGTTTTGCAATGCTGAATTGTCTGTGTGTTTTGTACATTTGTAATTTTGGAAACCAGATTCTTAGTTCTTGAATCTGTATTTCTTTAGTTTGCAATTTCTATATTTTCCTATTTTTGCATTATCAAAGTTGTTGAATCTGGTATTCATTCACTGTTGCATGTCTGCATGGACAGACACAATGGACAGATGTGTAATAACTAAGCACACACCTAGGGTATATCTAACCACTGAATGGTCTGTGGGTACTTCAACAACATATACAAGAATTTCTTGTGTGTATCTCTAAATACGCAAGGTTAAGCAGATGTCCATGTGTATGTGTGCATATATAGGTATGTGTGTGTCTCTATGTGTACACATTAACTCAGTGGAAGATACATTCATTATTTTTATATGAATAAAGAGTATGTGCATGTGGGCAGCTGCGTATGAGTGCATACAAACACACATGGTGATTGTTCCGTCTTCATACAAGATTGTCATCTTGTACTTCCTTGTCATCAATGGCATTTCCAAGCTTCCATCCATGACCACTCAGATGACTATTCAAGACCCATTGCAAACTGGCATAATTTGAACCATATGCATATATGTACACATGTGTCTGTATCCAGCCATTTATGTTTATATTATGCAAATTCCAGCCTCCATCACTTCTATTGTTTCAGTATACCAATCAATATTGTCTTTGTCATCTTCTCTGAGATGCAGTATCTTTAGATCAGTCTCCAGCACCTCGGAATACCTGTCACTTTCTTAGGCTGATTGCAGCATAAGCAAGTGACAGGTATTTCAAGGTAGTAAAAATTCTGGAAAAGGGAGACTGTGGAAGACTTAAGAAAAAGTGCTGGAGACTGTCATCTTCTCTGAGATACAGTATCTTCAGATCAAAGACAATACTGATTCAAGTATCTCAGTTAGAGAACAAGCAACATGCAAACTGCCCTTCACTCTGAAGGAGATCTTTGTTGCCAACAGGTAACAGCTCCACTCTTATTCTGGTTACTCTACTCTAGTAACCACCACCTTCACTGTTAATTACCACCATCAAATAATAGAAGCTATCAACTACTTCTTGTCAGCCTATTCTGCATTCATAGCTTATACTGGGTACAGCTATGGAGTTCCTATGTAGTCTTTTTCATATTGAGTCTGGCCATTTCCATAGCCATAGAAGAGTTTTGCTTTCATACTTAATAATACCTCAATCTTTGCTTAATTTGCCTTAAAACCTCTAATTTCTAGATTTTGATTTAACGCCTGGAATTTCTTTTCTAATTCTGCAATACATACTAGATCATCAGTATATAGGAGTTCCCCTAGACAGTCAGTCAAACTCCTTTGTGATGACCTGCAGGATTATAACGAATATCAGTGGGCAGAAGATTGGGTCTTGATGGGCACTTACTTTCACATTTAATTTATTGCTGAACTGAAGAAGCTTAAATATCATCAATCAATGTGCTTAATATATCAGCAAAATCTCTTTCAACAAACAACCTACCACCTTTTAAATAAGGAAATAGGTTTCAGAACCTAACTCTTGACTTATTATACCCTACAATAACTACAGCATGGTTGCAACAGAAAATAATAGCTTTCTCAGTTGAGTACAGATCTGTCCCATGTTTCACTAAGAAAAATATAGTGTATGCTCCAAAAAGTAAAACTGTTTGACCTTGAAAAGTGTTAGGAATAGCAATGATTATAAATCTTTTTACTTTTCAGATTTTGCTTTATAAATCTAACCTGAATGGTTAATACAATAGAAGTTTTGGCTGGTTAAACTTCATAATGGACCATGCTAAAGTTGACATAACAATGACCTAATGTTACATATGATAAAGCCAAAGCTGGAATTAAATTTGTGCCATTTATAGCATTTCATAATATCTAATGTTATTTCATAATATCTGAGACAATGAAACATAAAATAACATGGAACACTATAACATGGTCTGAAGCTATAAAAGCATGTAATGAGGCTGTCAAAAAGATCTGGTTATGAAACTTAATAATAGAGCTGGGATAAAACAAGGAAATTTTTCATGCAAGGTAATTAAGATTGAAAACAGATTGAATCAAAGAGTAGACATGAGAGAAGATGTAACAGATTTGTTAACCTACATGGAATCCAATATGAAACAACATGTAAAATATGATAAGGAAGTTGAGGGAGGTAATGAGGAATAGTGCTGATATTAAAATATATACACAAACATAAAAAAAAAAGAATCCACATCGTTAATATCAAAATATAAGTGTTATGATTAGTGTCATTGTGTAAACCTTTGAAGAAGTCAAGCAGAAATAAGTGGAACATAATAAATGAGACTCAAAGAGTAACATAATGACCATGTTCAACTAATGAAAGTTTATATGCTTGTAAGGCTCAAGAAGTCAATTTAACCAAGCAAGTCTTATTAATTCTTCATCCATGCTCCCATACTTGTTTGGTTGAGTTAATTTTGCATTGGATTAATATTTTTTACAGTTGGATGCTCCTTCCTCTTACTACACTTCCACCAGTAAAAATGGAACTCTTTTTTTTGTGTTAGTTAGGAACACTACAGTGAGAGCAGTTAAAAGCTTTGCTTAAAGACATAGAACAATGCCTGTAGTAAGATTTAGATTTGTGACCAATTTGGTTAGTAGCTTACTACTTAATCACAGTTACTGTACCCATATTTTAACTGTATTTTTGATATAGAATAAAGAACTTCAAACTGAAGGGTATTTTTCTACACAATTGGCATGTATGTGTGTGTGTATATATATATGTCCACTAAATGTTACAAATACAAGTGCTAATTCTATCCATGGTTGCTCATCTGCTAGATATAGCAACTAAATCTTCAAATGACACTACCATTTAAAAAAAAAAGAAAAAACTTAGCAAAAAAAGACCCCCTCCCCAACTTCCCCAGTATTCTGTTCAACCATCAACCATTCCTCAATATGCTTTGCCATCTGTAAAAATATCTCTGAGCATTTGCTTATATTTCTCCTCTCTAATTTCACATTTTTAAAAATGAAGGACTTCAATTCAAAACACTGACCTTATCGCTTTCTTTTTAGCAGCATAAAGTTAATTACCTTGTAATACTCTTATTTATGTTCTCATTCTAGAAATCTTTCTGTATTTCACTAGCACACTGATGCAGATTTTAACTCTAAATTACATTGAATTGGATTCACATATAAAAGTAACATTAATATATAGTATCATCATTATCAAATGTCTTGTCCATGCTGGTATGGGTTGGCTGGTTTGACTGGGCTGGCATGCTGCACGAGACTCCAGTCTGATTTGGCATGATTTTCTATGGCTGGATGCCCTTCCCAATGCCAACCACTCCAAGAGTGTAACGGGTGCTTTTACATGCCACCAGCATGAGTGCCAATTTGTGTGACACCAGTATCTGTCACAACTGTGATTTTGCTTGGCTTGATGGGTCTTCTTAAGCATGACAATGCCAAAGGTCTCAGTCATTGCATCTGTGAAGCTCAACACTTGAAAGGAACTCAGCCACTTTGTCTCCGTGAGGCCCAACACTCGAAAGGTGTTCTTTACATGCCAACAGCATGGGTGTACTTGGTTTGACAAGTCTTCTCAAGCACAGCACATCGCCAAAGGTCTCGGTCACTAGTCATTGCCTCTGTGAGGCTCAAATTTGGAAAATCATGCTTCACCACCTCGTTCCATGTCTTCCTGGGTTTACTTCTACCACATGTTCCCTCCACAGTTACAGATCAGTACTTCTTTACACAGCTGTCCTCATCCATATGCATCACATGACTATACCAGTGCAGTTGTCTCTCTTGTACACCACATCTGATGCCTCTTATGCCTAACTTTTCTCTCAAGATGCTTACACTCTGTTGAATGTGCACACTGACATTGCACATCCAACGAAGCATACTGGCTTCACTTCTTTCAAGCCTCAGCATGTCCCTGGCTGTCACAGCCCATGTTTCATTGCCATGCAGTGTAGCTGTTTGCATACAGGCATCAAACAATCTGCCTTTCACTCTGAGAGAGAGAGAGGCCCTTTGTTGCCAGCAGAGGTAGGAGCACTCTGAACTTTGCCCATCCTAATCTTATTCTCACAGCTGTGCTCTCAGAGCATCCACCTCCACTACTAACCTTGGTCACCTCGATAACGGAAGCTATCTACTACCTCTAGCTTGTTCCCCTAGCAGTTGATGGAGT
This sequence comes from Octopus bimaculoides, assembly GCF_001194135.2. Taxonomy (NCBI): domain Eukaryota; kingdom Metazoa; phylum Mollusca; class Cephalopoda; order Octopoda; family Octopodidae; genus Octopus; species Octopus bimaculoides. Next base: position 93,051,455 of record NC_068983.1, read on the forward strand.
CTATTTTCTTCCCTTTTTCAGCATTTATTGTACCTGTACATCTTCCACTTACAAAAACTAGTTTTCTTATTAACCTTCCTCTGATATTGCTGCACCCTTTATTGTCCAAAGCTTACAGCAGGTGCACCTTATGGAGTTTCTACCTACACCTCTTCTACAGATTGAGCAGGGCCATCTACCTGAAGGGATTTGTGATTTGTCTGCCTTCCTACTTACTAAAACTTTGGTTTTTGCTAGGTTAACTCTAAGGCCCTTTGATTCTAGACCTTGCTTCCATACCTGGAACTTCTTCTCTAGTTCAGGTAGTGATTCAGCTATAAGAACAAGGTCATCAGCATAGAGGAGCTCCCAGGAGCATCCTATCTTGAATTCCTCCGTTATTGCCTGGAGGACTATGAAGAATGAGAGGGGGCTGAGCACCGATCTATGGTGAACCACTACTTGTATCCTGAATTCTTCGCTGTACTCATTGCCAACTCTCACCTTACTGGTAGCATCCCTGTACATAGCTTGTACAGCTCTCACCAACCACTCATCTATCCCTAGTTTCTGCATTGACCACCAGATAAAGGATTGGAGGAACCTGTCAAAAGCTTTCTCCAAGTCAACAAAGGCCAAGTACAGAGGTTTATCCTTGGCTATGTATTTCTCCTGCAATTGCCTCATCAGAAATATAACATCAGTGGTGCTTCTCCCTGATACAAAACCAAACTGCATCTCATCTAAGCTAACTCTGTTCCTAATTAGTTGGGCTATGACCCTCTCCGTAACTTTCATCACCTGATCCAGCAATTTGATACCTCTGTAGTTATTTCTAACTAAGGTATCACCTTTACCTTTGTGGCAGTTGATTATGGTGCTGCTACACCAGTCATTGGGTATGACTCCTTCATGAACCATCTGATTTACAATACAGGGTACTAGACCATTATCCATACTGCCAGATATTTTAAGCATCCTAGCAGAGATTCCAGATGGGCCATGGACTTTTCCTGTCTTCTTATCCTTAATTGCTTTATCTACCATGGAACTGTCGATTTGGGTAGCTGGTCCCTCAGTTGGGTCAACATTTGACAGACTCACCTTCTCCCACTCATTCTCTATGTTCGGCAGTCTTTCATAATGGCATTACCAAGCCTCTTTCTTTGCACAATCATTACATGCAAGTGTACCATTGTCCATACAGACACATTTCTCTCCTATGACATCATGATTTTCTCTTACACACAGCCTTGCAATCTGAAACACTTCAGTTCTTTGGTCCTCATGTCATTGAACATAGGCAAACTTCTTTTCTGCTTCTCCCTTGGTTAGATATACTTGTCTCCTAGCATCCCTTCTGGTAATCTGATACAATACCCTGCTACCCCCATTCTTCCAGGATTTCCAGGCCTGTTTCTCAGCTCTAATGGCCCTGCCTACTGCATTGTTCCACCACTATGTTACCCTGGGTACTGTTGGGACTTTGCACCAGCCACAGATTTGGTGTGTGGCACTGAACAAGTTGTCCCTCAGGAATTCCCAGTTGCTCTCTATGTCACAAGTCTGTAGCTCCTCCTCCTTTTCATCAAATTTCTCATTTAGGATGTCCCTAAATCTCTCATCATATGAAGGGTCCTTAAGCTTCCAAATCCTTCTTTTCCAGATTGGTTTACTTCTTGGCATCCTTCTGGCCTGGATTCTAAAGTCATTAATGACTTGTCTGTGCTGGGGGTACATTCTTCACCAGGGAGGGTCTTTGTATCAAGGAGCAACAATGCAACCTGCTGTTTCTTATTTCATCACTTTAATGGAGCCAAACAGTCTATCTAATTTTTAAAAGAATAAAAATCTAGTAGACTTAGATATTTTAGCAACTGTTCTTTTTGGCTCTCCAGGCCAGCCTTTATCTAGCAAACATAAAATCAAAAGTCTTCTACCCAAGACTATCCTCTTTTATTTTCAGACACAACCAATCAAAGATTACATTATGTTCTCTCTTTTTTAAGGCATCAAAATGCAATTTGAAATAGGTTTAGTTGTTATATCTAGCATGTGGAGCAACAATAAAGAGGCTTACCAGTTGACATATGAATAGAAATGAATGATTAAAAGTCATAGATATTTTCATTCATATACTTAGTACTTCAGTTCATGAAACTCCAAACTTAAAAGATTCTTTCACCAAATGATCGAAACAGTTAAAGAGGACAGATTTACCACATCAGTACAAATTACTTGACCTTGAAGAAAACTTTTATTGCCAAGAGCAGCAATGATATGAAGTCTGTTCATTTCATAAATTTTGTGAGCTTTACCAACAATTCATATGAAGAATTCTTAACATAAATACCAATCATTAAACCTAAACCATTCACATTTTAATTTTCTTGACAAATAAAGAATAAAAACAAAGAAAAGAAAACATTGCACACCAGTGTCTCATCAACTATGTGTCACTAAGCAACCAACAGGAGTTTCATTACTGAAATGTCTTTCCTTTTTTGTATTTTTATTCTCAGTTCATTCTATTACTGGAATGTTCAACGATCAAACAAGATTTCCAATATAAAAAAAATGGCTATAAAAAAATTCTCAAGTTTAAATCAAAGTTCTTTTTATTTGCTTTTTATTGAAGCATTAAAAATAATTTATAAACAAAATTAATTTTAGTTTTCTGTTTATATTTTTTAATCTTTCAATATACATATCTAAAGTCCAATGTAGAAAGAAATTAACTTAATTCAGTACCAAACCTACTATAAACAAAAAAATATGTAGGTGAATGACTCTTTGTTACTGCTACAGTCTTAGATGTACTCTCATTGGGGAAACCTATTAATCACTGGTATTCAAAAATGGACCATTCTGTCATTTTTTTTTCAGGCTTTATTTACATTATATTTTCTGTTTTATTACAGTGAATCTCTTTCTTTATCACCCTTTCGCTCACTTTCCTCAAATCTTTCACAGAAGACTCTTTTACAATAAAATACTGCTCGTACATTTGGGGCACTCTGGACTACACCGAGAGAAGGACAGCTTAACTGATTTGCATTCAATCACATTCCAGCTTCTGGACCAGTCATGCTGTCTCCTCTCTCTCTCCCTCTTCTATGCTACTATAATGGCCTATACTCCCCAGAGATGACTGCCCTCATACACCTACCACTCATGCACTTCAAATCCTCTCATCTTTCCACCTTGCACTAAGCACTATATTCAATGTTCCTCTCTAGAACATTAGTCTTCCCTATTTATGTCTTTCCTGCAGGTGATGACTTGCATCAGTTTAAGCAAAATATTAATGACATCAAACTAATTGATTTTGGAAGGCCTACTAAGTCATGGACACTACCCCTTCCTCTACACTCAGCAAGTAAAAATATAAATTTTCTTCTTATAAGAAGAAAAATGAATAAACATTTACATATTTGTCTTGCACAAATCACATTTCCTGAACACCACAATTGAAGTTGTATGTACAAATAACAGCCAACCTCTCTCAAATCACACTTTACAGTCTTAAAAAGAGAAAGAAACACTAGCAATGTAGTCTTCAATACATTATGCTTGAAAAAAAAAAATGGTCACAATTGAAACATTATTGACCTTTCAATCAAGGTGGGCCTGAATCTAAACAACAATTATAGTATTTATCACACAAGAAAAATACTAAGCTTAAAATCAATATTAAGTGTTTCCTCACAAAGAACGATACCTGTATTTTTATAGAAGACAATTTAAGAGTGGGACATTTGATTCCCTAACAACATGCAAAGTACATTAGATAATATGAAATAGGTTATGTTTGAACAATGACAAGATAGTCAAGGGCTGGATCATCTTTCCTCATGTTTGTAACCATATCCCAAGATTATCATCTTCAGATGTCATTTCTGTAAATTACTAGTGTTGATCTGGGTTCTTGACCTTTATCTAATTTAGAAGTATCTTACTCCATCTCACAGCCACACATATGAATACATACAACATAAAAGCACATAAAACAACACACAACTCATGCACAACAGTCACATGTGCAGCACAAACAAGCCATAAATATCACAGACACATACATAAGAACAGAAGCATAACAGTACATACACACTGCACACAAACTCAGCAGCATGCACAATCACATCAGGCAGGCAGGCACATACACACACACACACACACTCTCTCTCTCTCTCTCTCTCTCACACACACACACACATACACACACAATTACCAACTAAAAATCAATGTATTAAATAAGATTTGAATATTTCATAGACTTTCTTTTTTTCATATGGTAGTTTTAAAAAATCAATATTGTGAACCCAGAGTTGATAATGTTATCAACAAATGGTGTGAGTTGATAGCTGATATGTGGAATAAGTGACATTATTAACATGATCAAAATCCATTATTGAAAATGTTAGCATCATAAAATTTGGTGTAGGTGGACACTGGATTAATTGTATTATATAATAAATAAGTGGCAGTAGTAATGATTTTTAAAACCCAGTGTTATTAACGTTAGCACCAAAAATGATGAGAGTGTGGAGAGATGTATTAAATAAATGACAGTATTAGCTCATCTAGAACCCAGTTTTGATAATATCAGCATCAGTGATATTTTATTAATGGTGTAGTTGGACAGTGGAAATGATGTATTAAATATAAGTGACATTAGCAATGACTTCAACATATTTTATAAACAGAAAGAGAGTAAAATCTACTTAATAATCAAAAACTTGAGAAAATATATTTATCCAAAATTCTGTTTTAAGAAGCCATAAATGTGAACTGAAATATTTACTGAAAAATACTTCAGTTTAGAAATCAGCCTCATTAGTTATTATTACATGTTAATACATATACACACAACCATATAAACACATACACGTACTTACAAATATACATGTATGTAAGCAAAGTAGACACACACACACATACAAAGAGTTATTAACGAGTTTTTAATGAGGGATTATCAATCTGGATCTGAACAAAATATTTTATAAGCTCTTTGTTAATACACCATGCCGACAAATTATTATAGATTATTAAAGAGCACCACATATTCTGGCAGAGTCTGAGGTTATAGTTCATCACCATTCTATACTGTAAATGCATGGCTGTATTCCCAGTTAGATCCTTTACACAGAGTGATATATAAGACAAAGTGTAAGTAATGGTCATTACACACTCTTTTATTGTAGTAAATTTGACTTACAGCTGTTTCCAATAGTCATTATAGGTTCATTATTAATAGATTTACTCAATCAGTCCATTGACTGGTTGAAAAAAAAATGAATGACCTAGAGAATGAATTCTACCCTAATCAGAGTAATGGTATTCTGGTGAAAACCAGGCAGAACAATGATAAATGAATGATTCAGGCATGGGAATGGGAGCAAAGAGAGGCCATAAGTATAAGGTGAATGGAAGAGAGATCAAGAGAAAAGAGAAAGAGAAGTGATGAGCTGGAAAAGAACTAAAGGGAAAACAAAGAAAGAGAATGATTAGAGTAGGAGAGGCATAGAATGGAAAAATGAAGACAGGAAGGGACAACTTTGGAAATATGTGGAAAATGCACACACTGATTCTAAGAGGAAACAAAATGTAGATGCAGTGTGACAGTAGCTGCTGAACAATGATCTTTTTTGGAAATGACAGAGGATTGTAAGGCAGCTGACCTGGATTTGTGTAGCTAGAGGACACACACACACACACACACACCACTTTTGGGTCTACTGTAGGCAATATGTATTTTTTGTGGAGGCCTGAGGGCAGCACACACTCTAGCTATGCTAGTGCCTGGCTTCATCAAACATTGAGTCTGAGAAACACAGACCAGTACTCAAGATCACTGCTAACAACAAAGGATCCAAGGTGGCTACCTCTGACACCTCTACATGTGTCATATTAGTGGCCACTGCCATCACCCTACTGGTCACACCAGTATTCCTGCTGAATATCAGGGGCCCTGTAACATCCCACCAATGTAAAACCCAATAGCTGAGAGACTTAGTGACATGTAATCAAGCAATATACATGGCATGAACAGAAACACTTCTGGATGCTAACATATCAGATACACTTACCAAAATATATTACCAACAGGACAGAAAGGATTAATCTACATCGAGGAAGATGTCATGCCTGCAGTCCTGCTGTTACACTCAAAGTCAGTCAGTGACACTCTGTTGATAAACATTAAATGAATGAAAATGGTAATATTACATGTCACTCACCAGATGCTCTAAATCATAGGGACTCTTTTGAAAAGAGCCTCGAAAAGAAGGAAGAAATATTAACCAGCCTAGATGACAGCCTTCACATACTTCTTCAAGAAGACTTCAACCTCTCTAATGTCATATGAAGTCAAGTCTCTGCACGATCTCATAAACATATTCTTTATGGTGGAAACAGTGCTCCACCCAACAAGTAAAAATGTTCTGGACCTCTGCTTCACAAATAATGCAGTGCTCATCCATAATGTTAAGGTGGCACCAATGATTTTCTTGGACCATAACTTAAAAGTACTAACAATGCATGTTCTACAGAAAACTGCAGACATGCAGGCAACTAGAAGCACTCAACTACTCTCCAGCTTGAAATTTCATAAAACTGATTGAAAGGGTATTCAGAAAGAGGTCATAGAACAAAACTGGTCTAATAGTCTCTCTACACAAGATATTGACATAGGGCTGCAGTACTTTATGACAATCATGCATGATATATGCAATAAATTGGCTCCAAAGAGAATGATCAAACCAACAGAAAAATATAATTCCCAGGGATAGGAGGATTCTAATGGGATGACAAGCAAAAATCTCAAACTGTCTAAAAGGGCCACTAAAGGATAGCAAAAGAGCCTACCTCAGCAAACAATCCCATAGAGGATAAGTGAAACACAGAGTGCAGTACAAAAATGTTTTCACAACTCTGCTGGGACACTTGCAAATAGTTATGTCTAATGAGTTCTTCAGCATCACAGCTCTACACAAGGAGATAGCAATTATTGATAATATCAAAATAGAGGAAACTGGTGTAATATATGATATGAACAAATGCGAGCATGAAAAGTAATATTTTTAAGATTATAAACCTGGAAAAGTACAGGACATGTTATTACACCTGGAAAAGTATAGGACAAGCTATTACTTCAAGTAAAGTAAAGAATAAGAAACTTTTTACTTAAAATATTGCAGCAAAGAATGCCAGTTCTTCTAATTTATCATTCTTAGTTCTCATCTTTTAAATTTATTGTGCAAATCTGTTCTGCTAATTCATAAGTTTGTCTAATTAGTCACTTTTTTCTGTATTTAAGGTAGTAAAGTAGCCAAATTTTATTTAAGTATAGTGTTATTTGTAAACTATAATAAAATAAGTTTTAATATTCAAATTTTAATTTTAGCTGCAGTATTTTAAGTAAAAAGTTTCTTATTCTTTACTTTACTAGAAGTAATAGCTTGTTCTATACTTTTATAGGTGTAATAACTTGTCATGTACTTTTCCAGGTTTATAATCTTAAGAATATGATTTTTCATGCTTACATTTTTCCATGTAATCCATGATTTTTTCCAGGCATTGCTGTTATAAGATAATTACTAATGTGTCAATTAATAATTTAAGATTTTAACTTATAAAATACTGAACGATAAGATTTCAATTTTTCCATGTAAGTGATGATAATATTTCAATTTTTTTCATGTTTAATTTAAATATATGTGGTGATTGAATTATTTAATATTACCCCACACAAAATTAATGGCAGGGAATTTCACCATCTTGTTGGTTGCACCATGGCTCACCAAAAGTTACAAACAAGAAGACCCAAAAACCATCAGTTACCAGGCTCACCTTAAGTAACTAAGATTTTGAGTTGGGGATAATAACACTGACTGCTGCTAATCTAGATTTATCAATAATTATTCAATACAACAGTAATTATAAAAGCATATCAGATATACACAAGTTAAAATTACCTACATCCCATTAATATAAATTTGATTTATGAAAAATCCCTTTGAATTAATTTTGGAATTTAAAAACTAAATTTAGAATATAAGCACTTTTAACCAATGCCTTTTCTGGACAGCCTTACTACATGCCTTCAGGTCTGCTCATAGAGACACAGCCAAAAATGACTATATTCCTGCCTCAATAAATTTAGATGCACATATCTGAAGCATATAACACATTAATGAACTAGCCTGATTAAATAATTAATTAAAAAGAAAAGGAAAGCAACTGAAAAGGAAAAATAAAAAAAGCAGAAAGCAAGTTAATCAAAGATGAAAGAGAAAATTAATAATAAAAGTTAAACTTACTCTAATTCAACAGCATATTAAAAATAAGTTTATTAAATACTTAATTAAAAAAATAAAATATACGAAAGGTAAAGTTGACCTCAGTGGAATTTGAACTCAGAACGAAAAGACAGATGAAATACCCTTAAGCATTTCGCCTGGCACGCTAAAGTTTCTGCTAACTCACCGCGTTAGAATGTAAACATTCATTTTTGAAATATATTCTCATCTTAACATTATAGCATGGGGCATTACTTCTTACTTACTGACAGTAAATTTCATCACATTTCACCAAATAACTTTTTTTCTAGTAATTGTTCAATGTGACTAATGAATCTGAATTCCTCATGCATTTTCTATTATTTAACCCTAAAGAAAGTATATTTTTTAATTTTAAAATAAAAAAAACATTATGTTAATTGAAGGTGAATAGGTGCCTTACTGTCCCCTCTGAGGTCATAGATATTTTGATGTAACTTTTTTTCTACTGAACTAAATCTCAAACTATTTATGCCAAAGTGTAACTGAGGAAATGTCCTCTTTAAAACTGTTAACAGTTTGCAATTTAGTTGAGAACTGAATTAGTGGTGAAGCTTGGAAGCTGCTGCGATTGACGAAATGGTGGACTTAATATATTCAACTACTACCATGATTGAATGATTAGCCATTGATGAAATAAGCTTAAACTCAATCACAGACCTAGATGGATTCCCAGTAATTTTAAAGAAATACAAAGGGACTCTAACAAGACCACTATAGATCCTCTTTCAAAGCTTGCTTACAACCAGGAGACTATCCAGAAAGTTGAAGGAAAACATAATGTCCTATCCACAAAGGAGATAGTAGAACTGTCTTGAGGCCACTGCTGTTTATGATGGTTCTTTCAGACATGCTATCAGTTACACAGAGCCAAACTTACTAACTATGCTGATGACACAAAAGTAGTACAAGCAGTCAAAAAACCTTTTGATATTAATCTTTTACAGAAAGACCTAGATACCGTATATAAATGGGCTGAAGAGAGCAACATGCAGTTTAATGCAAGATAATTCCAAGCTGTCCACTATCAGCGAGCTTGTGCTTACATGCCACAACAATAATACTTTGAACCAAAAGGAGTAGCAATTTCAGAGACAAGTGCAGTGATTGATCTAGAGGTTGATATGAGCAACAATGCCTTATTTTATGTACCTATCACCAAAATGGTGGCAGTGTGTAGGTGAATGGCTGGATGGATTCTGAGAATTTTCACAAGGACCCAGGAAACTATGTTGGTTCTATGGAGGACATTTGTATTCAGCCATTTGGACTACTGCTCTCAACTGTGGTCACCTCACAATGTCAGATTTATAGCAGAGTTTGAAGCAGTTCAGTGGTGCTACACCAGGAAGATTGCATCAATGGAACAACTGGGGTACTGGGGTAGACTGAAAGAGCTATTACTACTGCTTGGAGCAAAGACAGGAGAGATATGCAGTGATATACATATGGAAGATTATGGAAGTTGACACCAAACTTAGTCATCGAGAGCTATACTAGCCCTTGAACTGGCAGTCACTGCACTGTTCCAAAGGTTCCAGCTATCCTGTTTAGAGTGAGGACCATGTATTGTAATAGCATGGGATTCAAGGGCTCATAGTTATTTAATACCTTACCAAAGCATCTGAAAGATCTACATGGGGTAGGGGTAGATCTTTTTAAGAAACAACTTGACCTCCTATTGTCCAAAGTCTCATGGCAAGACACTTAAATTTTCTCTTGTAGTAAAGACACCATATCTGCCCAGTGTTACCCCGTTGGATTCCCAGATGCAGTATTTCTAGCTATTTATCTGTTATCAAAGTGAAATACCAACAAAAGCTAACTCTTGGCAGATCCTTTTCTCCATGCTAACAGTAGCAAATTTGCCTTTAGAAGTTGAAATGTGTCATAAACATATTTTAACTAACCTAATGTTTGCTTATGCTTAAATATTGCTTGGCACTGATACTACTGAAGTTCTCTTGACCTGGTGGTTGAATACTGCAACTTGGTCAATGTTGTTGACTGTGTTTTAATTAATGCTGTGGCTTTAAATTTGCCCAGAGTTACCCCTGTTCAGTATTTCCCATTGATAATGGCTAACGAGCTAGAAATGGGGTGCCTTAACACACACACACACATAATTTTCTCATTTAGATGTTTCAGTCAGAGGATTGTAGCCACGTTGGGGCAACACCATGATAGGTTTTAATAAAATGAATCAACCCCAGAACTCATTTTTGCTGAACCATTATGTTATGGGGACATAAACAAACCAACAATTATCAAGTGGTGGTGGTGGGACAAACACAAACTCACACACAAATATATATGTAATTGAAAGTCTTTGCTGCAGACATACAGGTCACACATATATATATAAGAAAAATATGAAAATAACATCGAAAGTAAGATAAAACTTTTAAAAATCATTATCTGTTTCTGGTGGGTGTTAGCTGTCTTGAGTTGGCTCTCAAAATATAAAGTTTGCTGGGGTATCAATTGCCTCGCCTTCAGGTCAACTTCTAATAGATATATAGGGCAATTGCCAAGACATAAGTATGTCTTAGGCATGTTATGACCTGGTGGAGCTATCTACCCGCCAGATTTGATCGTGGTTGATTTTCAGAGAGAGAGGGAGGGGTCAACCCCAATACTGGACTGGTACTTCATTTATCTATCTCAAAGGGATAGAAACGAAGTTGATTTTGGCAGGAGTTGGGTCTAAAGTGTAGAGAGTGGGAATGGATATCACAAAGCATTTACTTAGCTAGTTTGCTGCCTTAAGGCACTGGTTACAAGCTGGGGGAGTAGAGGATATAAAATTGTATTTCAGCCAATGAATAATCCATGGGGTTGAAGCCTTATGCTATGTGTCAGTGGGTCTCTGGTGGGAATTTTTTATCCATCTGTACTTTATGATAAACCATGAATAGGTGTCTTGGGAATCAACATATGATATCCCTTTGCCTGACATGAATGCTTTGAAGAAGTGTGAACTCTACTGTAAGTAGCTGTTGACTAAGATGTAGTATTAAAGTGGGTAACATATCAAACTGTAGATTATATAGTAATGGATTCAAATGTTACAGCTGCCATTGTGTTTATATGATTGGCAGAGCTGTCATGAGGCATGGACACACGAGGCAGTTGGCCTGGTGCCTCACAAATCTAGAGGCTCAATTCTAATTGGTATATGTTGTGGACTGCAGTCAATAAATTAATACAATAGGGCCCAGTACAATGAACTGCTCAGGCACCTGTAGTGCTGCTAAGACAGCTCCGACCATTGGATAATGCACAGAAATATGCTTATTTTAACTTTTCAGTGGCACAAGAAAGGTAACTAACAGTAAACAAAAACATATATATATATAAAAAAATATTTGGATTTATGGAAATAACAATACTTGTGAAAATCAATTATTATGGCATGGAGAAGCATAAAATAAATATGTATGCCTAAATGTGTATATTTAAATATGTATAAGTATGCTCTAAAAATATGTTTTATATTTCTGTTAGTACATACAGTTTGATGCTGACTGTATGTTTGATACTGATAATTGTAACAAGAAGAACAATTCCATCGAAAAAATTGTGATAGGTGAAACCAATAATCATAATCCTTGAAACAAGGAACAAAAGAGCATTTCTAGAAGCCCTGCCATTTTTAGGTATCAACAAATAACTGAGATTATAGACTATTCTTGTTAGGATACTTTTATCACATACAATGTCATAAAGAAACACAGTTGGATATTGGTTTATGACAATTTTCTGTGATTTATCAAGGATTCACAGAATTGACAGAAAGTGTTCATGCATGAAAATGCAACATTTATGCATTCCTGCTTTGTTAACAAAACAGATAAGAAATCACAAGACTACAGAGCATAGACTTTATAATTCCTTCTTTATTGCTTCAAAAGACCATATCTTCCTTTTGGATGTGGCCTCATGTAACCAAATGCTCTTCAACTTATAGATCAATAAGTAACAATTCAAATAATTTTTACAAACAATTTTGAAAGTTCAAAATCTATTTGTGTATTCTCGGAACATGGCTTAGTCAGTGTATGTTTCCCAAACATAAGAAATATAGTCAATATGAAGGATTATTGGAAACTGTTTTCTTTCAAAGTGAATAATTACAAGCTCTTCATATCTAAATACCATGTCAGAATTCTAGATTTGTACAGAAAGAAAAGGATTTACACAATTTTCCTGATAAGTAGCAATATGAAATTATAAAATTTTATGGCTGATAACCTCTAACACATCTTTCTTGAAGAATATAATTAAGAAACATTTTCCCATTATTGCTTTCAGGTAATTGAAATTCAAAAGAAGAAAAACGTATCAGTAATGTAAGTTAGAATACGAAAGAATTGTGAGGTTGATGTTGCCTGAAGCTAACATGGTGACAAAACTATTCAATGGAGAGAATTGTAAAGATTCTAAATCAAATTTAATTTGACTGAATTATAAACAGTTTATTAAAATTTGACTTTGGTAATTACAGCCATAATTTCCTCCAAATCAATCTTTTAAAGATGTTCTACAGCTTTTCACCCAAGGAAGAAATTTTTAGCAGCATAATTATGAAAAAACATCAATTACAAACTATATAAAGGCAGGCCAGTTAATGATTTCCTTTAAAAATGATATCTTAATTACTTTCTGTGGTTTCAGTTTCTAACTAATATATTTTGAAGAGTTGAGCTTTTGTAGCTCAGCAGTAGTTATAGATGGTTGCCCACAAGTTTGCATCATACATGGAACTGTACATTAAAAAAATAATAACCAATTGCCAATGAACTAAACAAATTACCACCAAATAACACAGTGCATTTAACAAGAATTAGAGTTTAGAAATTACAATGTTAAAAATGAAGAATTCCGCTAAAATCTGAAATCAATAAAGTTGTTCAGCAGTTTACAGTTCTGAGTATGAATTTGATCATGGTTTTCTGAGCTCTTCAAACTCTTTAGAACAAAGTCCATAGATATACTGAGATAAATAGTCAAATGATAAATGACATCTGCTGAGTTTATTTTCTTGGTAAACTCTAGCCATTAAAAAGATTCCCTTTACATCATGATACTACATGATCATACATAATTGGGGCTACTTAGAACGAACAATTTTAATCAATTTGAGATTTAGTAAGATTGTCAGTAATATTGTTTTCTGAAAAAATGTAGGTTTAGAATGGAAAATAATTTCATATTGGAAGCAATTTACGTGTGAATTTTACTTTTCTGTTCATAATATTATGAAAAATTCAAGAAAGAGAGAACTGCAAGACATTCTGAAATTATCATGAGCAAAGGCACAATGATTAAATCCTTGCTCTTATTTTTGCCACATAGTACAGTTAAACATTATAAGGTAAACAGCTTTTTTTTTTTTTACCCTGAGGTGAAATCCTAGATAGAAAGAAGTTACATTTTGGAAAGTTTTATCCAATTTTTTAATTATTTTTTGAATGCCTGCATCAAATGAGAATTGGATAAAAACTTATATACAAAATGAATAAGAATAATGATTTACAAAATTTTTATTATTGTTTGAATGCCGGCATTAAATGGGAATTGGATAAAACCTTATATACAAAATGAATAAGAATAATGATTTACAAAATTTTGCTAATAGGATTTTAAACAGGTTACTTGTAACTGATGTAGAGGTTTTAGGTAGTTGGTCAATAACAAAACAAACTAAAATATTGATACCCAGCAAACCTTGCTTGATATATAATGATAGGATTGGAAGAGTCAACTGAGCATTAAACAAAATGACATGCGGTATTTAGTTATGATCTTTTATATTCTCAGTTCAGTTCCTGTTGAGGTCAGCTAAGTGTTTCATCCTTCTGGAATTAATAAAATAAATCACCAGTCAAATACATTGACTCTCCCTTTCCCCCAATATTGTGGCCTAGTGTCTCTGTCAGAAATTGACATAAAATGATATTTAAGGTAAGACTTACCATCTTCTATTTTCAATGAGCAGTCTATAGTAAATGGTCTCAGAGGTCCAGAACCATCAAGATCAACTGTAATTACTTTCGATCTTTCATTCTGAGAATGTATCTTGAAATAATGGCATGACAAGTAATGTTCGGCTGTAAAAAGAAATCATAAAGAAAATGATAAAAAACTGAAAAATATGGAAGAATAAATAGGAGAATTAACCCTAAGACTATTATTTTTTGCTGAGACATTTGAATACAACTTAATAAATTGTATCACTATGGTCTTTAAAATATAAGCAAGTTCTGATTTATTTATTTATTTTTGTTCTCTTTTGCTGACTTGGTGGAAAGTAAAAATATACAGCGAGAAAAAATAATAGGCTTTGTATCAATAAAGTTAGTCATCTCAAACAAAAATGCAAAAAGTATTTGTAATGATAATATTTGGAAACAGCTGTGATAAAACTCCATTTCTCTAGTTAAAAAATACAGTAATATAAAACTAGGGGGAAAAAATCTAAATATTACTGTAATTTATTTTCTGGAAATTTATAGGGAAACATGTTTTTAAAGTTGACTATCAAAGCAGAAGTGTTTTCAGAATATTTAGGAATGTTCTTATTT